>NW_025187727.1:1563-3048 GCF_004010195.1 Chiloscyllium plagiosum | reverse complement strand
TTTGGTCCTTTTATTTAAGGAAATACGTCATTTTATCAGAGGCGTTTCACAGAAAATTGACTGGGATGATCCCTGGTTTGCAGGGATTATTTTTTAAGAAAAGACTGAAGAAGCTGGGACTCTACTCACTGGATTTGGGAAGAATGAGAGGGGATCTCATTGTAACATGCAGGATACTTAAGGAGTTTGACAGGGTAAATACTGGGAGGATGTTTCCCATCATGAGGGAGTCTGGAACCAGATTCTGGGTCAGTCACGGAATCATGGGTTCTGTTTTGGATTCGTCAAGTTTAAGGCAACACCGACACGGGTCAGAGGTTTCATTAGCAATGGAGCTGGAATGAGGTGGAGATAAGCAACATTTTAAGAGATTGGAATTCCTGGTGTTTGTGATTGTGTAGATGCCTGATCAGAAGGTCACCTTGGGGTCAGATATGAGAGCAATATTGTGAAGAGTGCGATTCTGCCTCAGATAGTTCCCAGGGAGAGGGAGGGGCTCAGCAGTAAGGGAAAGTAATTTGTAATAGCAACTGAAGGCAATGGGTTTAATCATTGCAACGGTCCGTTGTAGGAAATTGCAGCCAATCGCGTAGTGGGAGTGTGATGAGCAGTTTGATAACAGAGTAATGGAGAGGGATGATGGGGAGGGAGATCTGGGCATTGTCAGTGTACATGTGAAACCTAACACGGTGCTTTTGGACGATGTCACCTCCTGGCAGTGTGGAGGTGAGAAACAGGAGGGACCAAGGCGAGATCCTTGAGGGACACCAAATACAAGGAATTCAGAAAGGAAATGGAGAGGCGGGATGGAGCAGGTTTTCCAACAACGGTGGGGTCAAATATTAGTTTGTAGCAGAATGGGAGAGAAGGACATAACCAGAAAAGACAGACAGGTAGAACAAGGAACAATATGTGATTTGATGAGGGGGAGTGATGAGGAGGAGGAGCAGCCCAACTCCAAAAGCACTATTTCTACTTTAGTGACATCACCCAACTCCACCCTAGTCTCAGCTCATTGACCGAAATACTCGTCCATCCCTGTGTTATCTCCAGACTTCATTGTCCAAACACTCCTGGCCAGCCTCCCATATTCAACTTACATGTAATCTCAAGAGTATCTAAAACCCTCCTGCCCAAGTGCTCACTTGTACCGAAACTTGTTGATTCATCAAAAGGCTCCTATTAACAAGCAACAATTTAAAATGCTCACCCTTGATGTAATTCCTGGCTGTGAACATCCCTGTCTCTCTGCACCACACAACCTGTGAGACCCCGACAACTCATTTTCTTTCAGACTCAACGATGAGAGTTTATTGATTGCTTCAACTGTCTGGCTGTTTCTACTGTTGCCAAGGCAACACGGTCTGGAATTCCCACCCTAACCCCCTCAGACCTGCTTTCCTCCTTTAAGGTATTCCTGAAAACCTGCTTATTTGGCAATTCTTTTGATCACCTGACCTAATATCCCCATCTGTGGCCTTACGT
>NW_025187727.1:0-834 GCF_004010195.1 Chiloscyllium plagiosum | reverse complement strand
TCTCACTCTATCCCCACCTATCCTTTACTCCTTTTATCCTCCCCCTACACTATCTTCTGCACATAAACTGACTTTTTTTTCTCAGTAACATCTGTTCTGTGGAAGGGACACCGGATCTTAAACTTTAACTCTGGTTTCTCTTCACAGATGCTGCCAGACCTGCTGAGCTTTTCCAGAACCTCCTGGTTGTTGTTTCTGATTTACAGCATCCGCAGTTCTTTTGGTTTTAATTTGCCGGGAGTTTGTAATTCAGGTCCAACAGTATCTGTCCCAGTCTCTGCTGTCTCTCCCATCCCCAAACAGTGACACTGCACCTGCACAGCTCATGGACATGTGTTGTCTTGCTGGCCACACCCCTCATTCAATCCCATTGGCTGCAGGACCACACAGACTCTCCTCCCATTGGTCTAGAGCTGCCGTCAATCAGCCGGACACCATTGTGATGAGAGTGGAGGGCTAATCCCTCTCTCTGCCCTGGGATGAGCTTCATCATTAACAGTGAATGGGGCGGTATCACAGAGCACAGGGGCTGGGGTCTATTCAGCCCATTGGGGCTGTACTCTCTCCATCTGGAGATGCTCCAGGTCTGTCCCAAGTCCCCTCCCATGTGCCCACAGCCCCCCAAATCTTTCCTTAAAAAGCAAAATTCCAAGTCTGTTTCAGAAAACCTGCTGAATCTGTGTCTTTCAGACTGTTCCAAATGCTCAGAACTTTATGAGTAAAATAGTGTTCACATTTTCACCTTGTATTATTTGCCAATTACTTGAATGTGGTTACTAAATATTGTGAAAGTGTTAACAATTCCTCTTTCTCTCTCTGCAAATTCAAGACCTT
>NW_025187726.1:1308-3048 GCF_004010195.1 Chiloscyllium plagiosum | reverse complement strand
TCTGGAAGTTTTCAAAAGTCTTATGGACCCCACCGTGGACAGAATGTCCAAAGGTGCCCCAATACCCTCGTTATAATGTAAACAATTAGTCGATATGTGTGCAGAACGAGAGCTGGTGGATGTCTGGTGGCAGATCGACATCACAAGCAGGGATTTTATTTTCTTCTTTAATCCGCAGAAATGTCACACGAGGGTTGATATCTTCCCCATTCCTGCAACAATCTTAGATTCGGTGGCATCCTGCACAATTGGGAATATTACCATTTCTGACCATGAAGCAGTGTACTTATTGATTAAGATAAAGAGCAATATAATAGATTCGAGACACTAACGAATGTATCCCTTTATTCGTAAGACTATTTGGTTAACTGAGTAGTTAGATTAGATTACTTACAGTGTAGAATCAGGCCCTTCGGCCCAAAAAGTCCACACCGACCCAGCTCCTGATATTTACCCCTTCACCTAACTCTACAGGCAATTTAGCATGGCCAATTTACCTAACCTGCACATTTTTGGACTGTGGGAGGAAACCCACGCAGACACTGGGAGAATGTATAAACTCCACACAGACAGTCAGCTGAGGCAGGAATTGAACCCAGGTCTCAGGCGCAGTGTTAACCATTGTGCCACTGTGCTGACCACTGCAATGAATTCAGATCTTTCTTAACCATTAATTCAGATTCAACCAGTAACTCATCCACTCTATGGGAAATTGCTAAGGCTTATGCTAAGGGAATAATTATTCCTTTTGATGTAGCAGAAGGGGGAGCAGGAACGCTGGTTTGAGGCAAAGCTGAGGGCAGCCGAGAGTGCATACTGTGATAGACCCTCAGTGGCTAAGCTGCAGAGGATTACAACGCTTCGGCCTACAGTGAATTCCACGCTCACATAGACAGTCAAGAAGGAACTTAATTTTGCAAAACAAAGGCTGTTTGAACATGGTGATAAGCCAGGCAGGTATTTATTCTATCTTGCCAGGAAAACGATCGCCCCTCTTAAGCCATTACCTCAATTAGGGAAGGGAATGGGATCCTTACGTTCAATTCCAAAAAGATTAATGCCTCCTGTCTGAGATTTTTCAACGTATTATTTCAGACTGAACGTTGTGAGGATAGATGGATTAAGATGGAGTCATTTTTCAAGAACCTGGGTCTTCCAGGAGTTCCCCCTGAAGAAGTGTTGTGCCTTAATGCACCATTGTCAGCGCAGGAGAGCGTGAAACAGCTTCAGAATGTTCCTGATGGATTTCCTACAATGTTAAGAGTTTACTCAATACGATCCAAGAGTGTCAACAACAATCTGTCCAGGGATTATTCATCCCTTTAGATGAGAGAACACATGTGATTGGGTTGAGTGGCCGGAACTCTTCTGTACATTAGAATGGTTTGATATACGCAAAGTTTTTATCAAGTGGGTGAGGGTCCTTTACCGCGATCCTCTGGCTGTGGTTCTCACTAATGGTGTGGCCACCCAGTAATATTAATATTTCTCCAGGCAGCCGACAAGGCTGACACCTTTTGCCATTGTTGTTTACGTTGGGAATTGAGCCACGGGCGGAGGCCATCCGTAGGGATGCCAACACATCTGACCCAGAAGTAGGGTAGAAGTCACGTGAGATTACATTGTATGCAGATGAGGATCTTATTTTTTTTTGTCAAATCCCGCAATTTCGGTAGTTCATGTGATGCAATGCATTAATTCGCTTGTTGCCTTTCCGGGCGATAAGATTAATTTTACAAA
>NW_025187726.1:0-1254 GCF_004010195.1 Chiloscyllium plagiosum | reverse complement strand
TGTCCATTTGTTTGACAAAATTAAACAAGACCTTCAAAGATGGGAGGCATTTCCAATAACCTGGCTAGGTCGGATAGCTGTTATTAAAATGACTGTCCTTCCTCATTTCCTACACCCGTGCGAATGCTTTCTATGATGTTTTCCAGACAGATATTTCGGAAACATAATGGCTGGTTTAGCTCTTTTATTTGGCACCATAAGCGATTCTTTATCCAGCTAACAGAATTGCAACTGCCCCACAGATTGTGAGAGGTAGATATCCCAGATTAGAAGCAATCAATTAATTTTTTTTTTCATCGTATGTTAGTGCCTGGGCCGCTGAGGTCCCTATGGCTAGACATTGAGCACTCTCAGGCAAAGTGAATCCATATTAGTCTGTTGTTCTTAGATAAAATGACAACATTTGTGGAATATTGTCATAGAATAATGATTATCAATACTGTTAAAACTTGAAGGACAATGTGTCAGAGCAAGGCAATACAGCCAAAAGCATGTTTCTTACCCCTATAATTGGTATACCGGGCATAATGGATTCCAGGTTTAAACTGTGGGCAGCGAGGGGGATACCTTGTTTGGGTGATTTAGAATTAGTCGTATCCCTACAGTGTGGAAACAGGTCCTTGAGCCCAGCAAGTCCACTTCGATCCTATGAAGAGTAACCCACCCACACCCATTCTCCTACCACCTTATATTTACCCTGATTAATGCCCCAACTTACAGATCCTGGAACACGATGAGCGATTGAGCAATGGCCAAGTCATCTGACATGCACGTGTTTGTGACTGTGGGAGGAAACCCACGCAGACATTTTTGAGAATATACTAACTCCACGCAGCCAGTCACCCAATGTTGGAACCAAACCTGTGATCCTGGTGCGTTGAGTCAGCAGTGCAAACCACCGAGCCACCACGTGTTACTTGAAGGAGAAACAATGATACCGTTTGATCAAATAACTCGTAAGTATGGACTACCTTGTAGAGACTTCTTCTGTTTCTTTTTTCCAGAATAGAGATTTGATTAAAAAACACAATTTTACAAAACACTTATAGATCCAATACAGAGAAGCAGGTGATTATTGTAAAGAATACTCTCTCTGTCAGTACCCTTTACCATTTGTTGGAGAGTGTCCCCGCAGACAAGACTGTACAGCTTCGTGACGTCTGTGTGAGAGAGTTGGGGGTTTAGATCTTTTCGGAGACATGCGAGGATATTTGTGAAAATGGTCAAATGATTTTGATCTGTAATAGAACACAT
>NW_025187725.1:0-3048 GCF_004010195.1 Chiloscyllium plagiosum | reverse complement strand
TTCACACAACTGATAAAATTTTCTACACTATAACTGCCATCATTGGCATTCCTGGTAAGTGGTAAAATGTGACAATTGTGCAAATTTGTTCGTGAGTTGGTTTCTGGTTTTGTTCAGTGATTAATATTACTTGGTCGCATGTTAACTCTTACACAGCAGATAGTTGAGAATTTTATTTCATTAAGCCAAGTACCTGTATTGTTCGTTAGGTCTAGTTGAAAGCAATTTTCATTTTTCAATTAATGATTATTGAATTAACAGTGCGGTTCTTTGTTTCAGTGGACATGCCGTGTTGTTGAATGAGATCCCAGCCATTACACAAAGTCTCTGTCAGTGTAAAATTGTTCTGGTGTGCTCAGTTAGTGTCAAAGCAAATGTTTTCTGGCAGTGTTCCTTCTCATTATTTTGGGGCTTATGTGAAACCTAAAGTAGTTTGAGCAGGACATTACATCTATTGAGCAGAAATATTGTATTTTTTTCCAGATGCACTTATTAACTATGAAAAGTTATCTGTTTTGCAGTTTTAGTTTCATACATTCTACCTGCTAAAATAAACAAAGTGATTTGCTTCGTTTAGAAATCTATGGACCTGTTTAGTGGTAGCACTGTGTACACCACATACATAAAATGACTAAAAATACACCAGTAAATTATTCACTCTTTCATTGTCATTTTTCTCCCCTACTTTTATTTGAGATGGCCCGTGATTGGATTTTTTGAATAGTTTACAAAGAATTATAGATGCTGGAAATCTGAAATGCAAACAAAAAATGCTGCAGAAACTCAGCAGATCTGCTTGCATCTATAGAGAAAAAGCAGAGCTAAGTTTCTGGCACAGTGACCCTTTTTTAGAACTGATTATAGCCAGGAAAAGATTAATATCGTTCTGAGGAAAGGTCGCTAGATCGGAAACATTAACTCTGACTTCTCTTCTCAGGTGTTGCCGGACTTCCTGAGCTTTTCCAGCAATTTCTGTTTTTGTAAAAAACATTAATATTTATGCAGAAGGATAGAATGGGGCAGTTGAGCAGAAAAAGGGATGCATCATAATCGACATGAGAGAGTGAAAAGCTGCTAATGAGAACTAATAGTGGATGAAAGTGAGCTGGTTGTGATAGCTCCCCATGTGATGATAAGGCCAAGTGGTGTGGGTGGAGGAAGGACATGGAAGAAGGTGTCTCGGCCTTAAAATTATTGAACTTGATATTGAGTCCTGATGGATTCTGGATCAGTGGTGCTGGAAGAGCACAGCAATTCAGGCAGCATCCGAGGAGCTTCAAAATCGACGTTTCGGGCAAAAGCCCTTCGTTGAGTCCTGACGGCTGAGTGAACCCAAGCAGAAAATGAGATGCTGTTTTCTAGCTTTGGCCAAGCTTCATGGAGCACTGCAGCAAGACCAAGACAGAGATGTTGACTAGGGAACACAATGGCAGGCATAGGAAGCCCAAGGTCATTTTTCCAGTGAGAACGTGGGTATTCTGAAAAGGATTGTACAGTTCATGTTTCATCTGTCCAATATAGCGGAGACAACTTTGTGAGCAGTGAATATAGTAGACTAGATTGAGTGATGTGGAGGTAAATTGCTGCTTCACCTTGAAGGTGTACATGAGACATTAACTGTTGAAGAGAGAGCAAGAAATTGGCAGATATTAAACCTTCTGCGATTCCATGAGAAGGTGCCATGAGGATATGGGGAGGTATTGGACATGAGAAAGAATAAGCCAGGTGTCCTAGGAACAGTCCTATCAGAAGGCTGACATTGGAGGTGAGATGATATCTGTCTGGAGATGGTACTACTTGTGGTTTATGATGCTTTGGGTGTGAATGCTAGTGGGATGGTAAATAAGAATTAGATGGACACTGTCAGTGTTGTGGGTGGCAAGGGAAGTGTGAGGGCAAAAGTGCAGGAAATGGGTCAAATATTATTAAGTGCCCTATCAAGCACTGTGGTGGGGTGACATTGGTTGAAAAATGTTGAACCTTTGAAAGGTGGTATCATCAGAGCAGATGCGACAGAGAAACTGGAAAAATGAGTGTGGTCTTTAATGGAAGCAGCGAGTAAGGATGTATAGTAGAAGTAGCTGTGGGAGGCATTGAACACATAGTGGATATCGGTGTCCAACCTATCCCTAGAAATAGAAACAGGGATGTCAAGGGAGCAGTCAATGATACATCAGGTGAGGGTGACAGCAGCGTAAGTTGGAAGAAAGATTTCAAAATCCAGAAAGAAAGGGTAGGAGCAGCAAGGATGTCATCCACAAAGGGAGAAAGCATTGTGGGAAGGGTCCTGACTAGGAATGGAAAAAGGAGTGTCCCACATACAACACAAAGAGACAGGTATCACTGGGGCCCATACAGAGACCTTCAGTCATGCATTTGAATAATGTAAGACAAGTTAAAAATGAAATTGTTTCAGGTGAAGGAGAACTCGAACAGGAGGAGGGTGATGGTGAATGGGAAGTTCAGGCCTTCTTTCTAAGCTTGCATACTGTGCTCATCTTTGATATTTTGTCCAGTGATCTATTTCTGCATTTACACTTCATCAAGTTCATGAGGCAAAATTCATGCCCTTAGTCAGCACTTGAAGCACAAATGTAGCACAGATATCCAGAAGAATGAGTTTTCTCTTGAAACATTTACAGCATGATCCACCTAATCACTGAATAGTACCCATTTTGACCTTTTCCTAATCATAAATTTCAAATTGGAATATATCTTGTGGCTACTGTTCTGTCATAGTTTTGTACAAAATTGGACTATTTTGATATTAGTTAACAAAATACTTTATTTTTCAGATTCACAGTTGGTTGTCATGGCAATTACAGCTTAATCAAATATGTACTATTCTCATAATTCATTCAGTGGAACCTTTTTCCATGTAGTCACATAGCAGTTGAATAAATTGTGCCAGTATTTAACAAACTTGGCAGTTGAAAATTGAGCGGCTACAATTGTGATGAAACAGTTTTCTGCAAGAATTTGCACAGCAATGTCAACTTATGCTGAACATCATTCAGAGCTGTCAATGCAATCTGATATTGTGGATTT
>NW_025187724.1:2029-3047 GCF_004010195.1 Chiloscyllium plagiosum | reverse complement strand
GCAGTGAGGCAGTGGGAGCGTCTGCCGCAGATGGGGCGTCAGCAGCAGTGAGGGCGTTAGCAACAGTGAGAGCATCAGCAAAGTTAAGAGTGTCAGCAGCAGTGACGACGCCAGCAGCAGTGGGGGCGTCAGCAGCAGTGGGGGCGTCAGCAGCAGTGGGAGCGTCAGGAGCAGTGAGGGCGTCAGCAGCCGTGAGGGCGTCAGCAGCAGTGGGAGCGTCAGCAGCAGTGAAAGCGTCAGCAGCAGTGGGAGCGTCAGCAGCAGTGAAAGCGTCAGCAGCAGTGGGAGCGTCAACAGCACTGGGAGCGTCAGCAGCAGTGAGGCCGTCAGCAGTAGTGAGAGCGTCAGCAGCAGTGGGAGAGTCAGCAGCAGTGGGAGCGTCAGTTGCAGTGGGGGAGTCTGCAACAGTGGGAGTGTCATCAGCAGTGAGGGCATCAGCAGCATTGGGAATGTCAGCAGCAGTGGGAGCGTCAGCAGCAGTGGGAGCGTTAGCAGCAGTGGGAGCATCAGCAGCAGTGAGGGTGTCAGCAGCAGTGAGGGTGTCAGCAGCAGTGAGCGCGTCAGCAGCAGTGGGAGCGTCAACAATATTGGGAGCATCAGCAGCAGTGGGAGCGTCAGCAGCAGTGAGGACGTCAGCAGCAGTGGGAGCGTCAGCAGCAGTGGGAGTGTCAGCAGCAGTGGGAGCGTCAGCAGCAGTGGGAGCGTCAGCAGCAGTGGGAGCGTCAGCAGCANGGGAGCGCCAGCAGCAGTGAGGACGTCAGCAGCAGTGGGAGCGTCAGCAGCAGTGGGAGTGTCAGCAGCAGTGGGAGTGTCAGCAGCAGTGGGAGCGTCAGCAGCAGTGGGAGCGTCAGCAGCAGTGGGAGCGTCAGCAGCAGTGGGAGCGTCAGCTGGGAGCGTCAGCAGCAGTGAGGACGTCAGCAGCATTGGGAGCAACAGTAACATTGAGGGCGTCAGCAGCAGTGGGAGCGCGGGCAGCAGTGAGGACGTCAGCAGCATTGGGAGCAACAGTAGCAGTGAG
>NW_025187724.1:0-730 GCF_004010195.1 Chiloscyllium plagiosum | reverse complement strand
TCAGCAGCAGTGGGAGCGTCAGCAGCAGTGGGAGCGTCAGCAGCAGTGGGAGAGTCAGCAGCAGTGAGGGCGTCAGCAGCAGTGGGAGCGTCAGCAGCAGTGGGAGCGTCAGCAGCAGTGAAAGCGTCAGCTGCAGTGGGAGCGTCAGCAGCAGTTGGGGCGTCAGCAGCAGTGGGAGCGTCAGCAGCAGTGGGAGCACCAGCAGCAGAGGGTGCGTCAGCAGCAGTGAGAGCGTCAGTAGCAGTGGGGGCGTCAGCAGGAGTGAAAGCATTAGCAGCAGTGACGGCGTCAGCAGCAGTGGGAGTGTCAGCAGCAGTGAGAGCGACAGCAGCAGTGAGGGCGATGGCAGCAGTGTGGGCGTCAGCAGCAGTGAGGGCGTCAGCAGCAGTGGGAGCGCCAGCAGCAGTGAGAGCATCAGCAGCAGTGAGAGCGACAGCAGCAGTGAGGGCGATGGCAGCAGTGGGAGCGCCAGCAGCAGTGAGAGCGTCAGCAGCAGTGAGAGCGTCAGCAGCAGTGGGGGCGTCAGCAGCAGAGGGTGCGTCAGCAGCAGTGGGAGCGTCAGCAGCAGTGGGAGCGTCAGCAGCAGTGAGAGCGCCGGCAGTAGTGAGACCGTCAGCAGTAGTGGTGGCGTCAGCACCAGTGAGAGGGAGAGCAGCAGTGGGAGCGTCAGCAGCAGTGGGAGCGTCAGCAGCAGTGAGAGCGTCAGCAGCAGTGGGAGCGCCAGCAGTCG
>NW_025187723.1:0-3047 GCF_004010195.1 Chiloscyllium plagiosum | reverse complement strand
TTCAATACAGTTACAACAATGGCTTTCCCCGATTGTGTAGAAAATTACCAAAGTATCTCCTGTATATAAAAAGCAAAACAAATCCAATCCGGCCAATTACCACTTCATCAGTCTACTCTCGATTATCAGTAAAGTGGTGGAAGGTCTTAGTGTTTTTAAGCAGCACCTGCTCAGCAATAACCTGCTCAATGACGCCCAGTTTGGGCTCCAGCAGGGCCACTCAGCTCCTGACCTCATTACCGTGGTTCAAACATGGACAAAAGAGCTGAATTACAGAGGTGGGGTGATAGTGACAGCCCTTTAAGTCAAGGCTGCCTTCTACCAAATGTAATATCAAGGGGCCTTAACAAAACTGGAATCAATGGGTATCAGAGGCAAACTCCCCGCTGGTTAGAATCGTATCTGACACTTAGGAAGATGGTCATGGTTGATAAAGGTCAGTCAGCTCAGCTCCAAGTCTGCAGGAGTCCCTCGAGCAGTGGCCGAAAACTTCTTCAAGGCTGCTTCATCAATGACCTTCCTTCCATTTTAAGGTCAGAAGTGGGGATGTTCGCCAATGATTGTACAATGTTCTGCAACATTTGTGGCTCGTCAGATACTGAAGCAGTCCATGTTCAATTGCGAAAAGATCTGGATAGAATCCAGGCTGGCAAGTGGCAAGTAATATTCAGGCCACACAAATGCTAGACCATGACCATCACCAATAAAATACAATCTAACCTGCCCCTTGGTATTCAAAGGTGTTACTATCACTGAATCCCCCAGAATCAAAGTCCTGGTGGGTAATCATTTCTCAGAAACTCACTGGTCTCACCACATAAACACAATAACTACAAGACCAAGTCAGGAGCTAGGAATACTGTGGCGAATAACTCACATCCTGATTTCCAAAAGTCTGTCCATCATCTACAATGCATAAGTCAGAAGTGTGATAGAAGACTCCCAATTTGCCTGGATGAGTGCAGCCCCAACAACACTCAAGAAGCTTTATACCATCCAGGACAAAGCAACCAGTCTGACTGTCCCTATATCCACAATGCTCCACCATCGACGCTCAGCAGCAGCAGTGTTTTACTATCTACATGCTGCAGTGAAATGATTCACCAAAGATCCTCAGAGACCATCTTCCCAACACACGACCACGTCTATCTAGAAGGACAAGGGCTGCAGATGTATGGAAGTACTATCATCTTTAGGTCCCCTCCAAGCCATTCACCATCCTGACTTGGAAATATATCACCGCTTCTTCACAGTCGTTGGGTCAGAATCCTGGAATTACCTCCCTAATGGCATTGGAGGTCAACAGCAGCAGGTGGACTGCAGCGTTCAACAAAGCAGCTCACCACCACCTTCTCAAGGGCAACTAGGGTCAGGTAATAAATGCTGGCCCAACCAGTGATACCCAGATTCACGAAATAAATAAATAGAAATTAACAGAGGAAGGTTGCTGAGGTGCTTGGGGCCCAGCTGTTCACAATACCCATTAAACATTGGGTTGCTGGAATCAGATACAATATATCCCAGCCTGCTGACAGCACTAACGGATGTGGGATTGTGAGTGGGTGAGGAGGATGTAAAAAAGCACCGAGAAGACTAAGACAAGTGCAGTGAATGGGTCAATACGTGACAGATGGAGAACAATGTGGATAGAGGTGACGGTGTGCCCTTTGGTGGAAACGATAAATTGGCAACCGACCATTTGAAAAGGATTGGTTGAAACATTTTGATTTACAAAGGGACGTATGCTCCTTTTTGTTGTTTCCTTCTGCATCAACCTCTGAGGTCCCTGCAGCGCAGTGAGTCCTGTAACCAGAAGTCAATACTGGGCATGGCATTGGCACGCTGCCCAGTGTATATACAACCAGCAAGTGGGGAGCTATAACATTGAAAAGGATCTGGATCTCCTTGTACACCAGTCACTGAAAGCAATATTGCAGGAAAGAAAGCAGGAAAGAAGATAAATGGTGTGCTGACCTTCATTTCAGGGGGATGTGAGTCCAGCAGAAATGGTGTCTTACAGTAGCTGTACAGGGCTTGGTGAGACATCATCTCAAACATTGTGCAGTATTGTGGACAGTTCTCATCTCCATACCAAAGGACAAACCTAACATTGACAGAGAGCAATGAAGGATGACCAGACTGATATCTGGGATGGCGAGCTTGTTGTGGGAGCAGAGTTTGTGGTGACTGAGCCAGTATTCCATGGGGTTTAGGAAAATGAGTGGAGAAATCAGTGAAATATACAAAAGTCTGACAGGGTGAGACAGATTGGAAGCAGGGATGATAATTCCCCTGGCTGGTACAGGCAGGTCACTCTGCATTGAGATAAGAATAAATGCCTGTACTCACTGACTGGGGAACCTGGGGAATTCGCTCGCACCTGGAAACCAAGACACTAATTATAAATAAGGATTTAGAGACAGTAAAGGGATGGTGGGAGAGCAGGAGCACGGCCAACCATCATTTCATTGAGTTGGGTAGCAAACTCGATGGACCAAACGTACTATTGCACCGCCTATTTTATAGCTTCCCAAGGTTACTCACATTAACTCACATTATATGTATATCGTGTGGGGTAAGTGCATTGCGGAGATTTATTTCATGAACTTGAATGGGGAGGCTCCAAGTGTTGTATGACCAACTCCTTTCCCAATGTTTCTGTGCAGTCTGTGGGAAAGCTCGGTAAATGTTGTCACAAGCTCTCAGATGTTAGGAAGGAGGTCTCTGCAGGGTCGACAGGACTGTGTTCACATTCCCTTTTCCGACACTGATGCTGAGGCCGGGTGTTCTGTCCGGTTTCATCCTTTCAGACCTCGGAGAAGTTTGATACAAATGAGTGCCTTGATTGGCCGTTTCAGAGATCATTGAAATGTTTATAACATGTCAGGGTCTTTGGAGTCAGTTTTAGGCCAGCCCAGAAAATCACGGGAGATTCAGTTCCTAAAAGTACATTGGAGAAGGAAATTCTGTTTACAATCCATATTGGCTTCAAGGTCTCTGTTACTGACACCAGGTTTTAGATCTCGATATTTTATTAATTGCTTTTA
>NW_025187722.1:0-3047 GCF_004010195.1 Chiloscyllium plagiosum | reverse complement strand
CACTCATGGTAATACATTTTACAATGTTTCTCTTCCCTTATGTGTTACGAAGAGGTTTGCAAATGTGTTTTGATGAGGACAGTGCATCATCAACACCGTTTGGTGGAGTGGGTGTATGTTTGAATTCTCGCTTGTGATAATACAGTTTTAAATGTGTCAGTGTTACTTTCCCCACTCTCTCCTTCACTCTCAGGGTGATACCATTTTTAGCATCCTTTCTGTCTGAGAATGTCCCTGTTCTTGTCTCCCGTCTCTCAGGGACGGGGACAGTGTTTCACATGCACCTGGTTTGTTAGTTCCTTTTACTCTCTTGTGAAATGGGTAATCCCTGTTTTACTCTGGTAACAGTGAGTTAAAGCCCAGCACAGTTCAAATTTCATTTGCATCATATCTCAGGGCCTAAGGTTGGTCAGCACTGTCTGGTTCCAGAACAATCCCACCACTTTTCCCTCTTTCCTATCTTTACTTTGTACCCAGGAATCCGCAGTCCCGCCCAGTCTCTGTTGGAGCCATAACATTAGATTTCCATTTGCAATCTATGTCTATAACTCCTCAATCTTAGTGACCCATTTAAGCCTGTCTCACATCAATCAGGGTCCCAATATGGCAAAGGCTGTATTTAAATAATCTCAATGACTGTGGGGACCTGGTGAGGTTGGGAACAATCAGAAGGATAGTCACACCATTTGCATTATGTACAGGGCCCGAGACACAACAACCGGTACCTGGGACCCCAGGGAGCCCATCGCGTTCGGGTCTGGGAGTGAGGAGCAAGAGCTGGGCCTGTAATCTCTGGTCGCTGTCCCTGATTTGAGTCCTTTCTGATGAAGACTATTGTGAAATCCATTGTCAAGATCGCCACCTCCTGGCCTGGAGATGCAAGAACATTCAGTGCTTGTGGGAATACCCCGAATGTGATCAGAGCACAAGGCCAAAAATCATATGACACCAGATTATAGTCTCACAGGTTTATTAGAAAACACAATCTTTCGGAGCATCGCCCCTTCTTCAGGTGCTCAGAGGAGCAAGCAAGGTGAATTTAATCAACATGAAACTCTTACTGAGATGATCAAACCCAGCCACAGTTCATGTGACGGGTTGAGGGAATTGTCTAATGTTTGAGAGAGGGGACTGGGTCAGGATTCCCCCAGAATTTAGCAGGTTGGGAGGAGATTTCACTGAAACATTTTAAATTCTCCAGGGCACTGACAGGATAGATTTTGGAAGGATGTGATCTTACATGGGGATTCTAAAGCAGAATCCCAGTCTGGGAATAAGAGATTAGACATTTAGATCAGAGATGAGGAATGGGTGACACAGTGGCTAGCACGTCTGCCTTACAGTGCTATGGAACTGGGTTCAAGTCCACCCTCAGGTGATTGTGTGGAGTTTGCTTATTCTCCCCATGTCTGTGTGGGTTTCCTCCAGGTGCTCCAGTTTTCCATTCTCAGTCCAAAGATGTGCAGCTAAGTTTTGGATCGGACTGTGATGAGTTACTCCCCACATGCCTGGAGGGTGCAGCTCCAAAAAGAGTCAAGAAGCTTGATATCATCCAGTCCAAAGCAACCTGCTTGATTGGCACCACATCCACAAACATCCACTCCCTCCACCACTGATACTCAGTAGCAGCCGTGTGCACCATCTACAAGATGCACTGCAGATATTCACCAAGTCTCCTGAGACAGCTTAGGTGAATTGGCTGTGAGTAGTGTAGAGCTGCAGCAAGAGGAGAGGGGAATGCTCCTTGGACTTGATGGTCTTCTTCCACACAGTAGGAATTCTATGATTCAACATTGCTGCGGGTCTGCAGTCGGTATGGGCAAGGACAGCAATCTAATGGACATTGTTGGGACCAATGGGATTTGCCCCTAACAATGGCCATTAATTGACTCTTAATTTCAGAGTTTTTTTTTGAATTTAAATGCCTTGCCAGAATTTGAACCCAGGTCCCCCAGAACATGACTTGGCTCTCTGGATTAACAATCTCGTGACGATACCACGAGGCCATTGCCTCCCGACATGTGGATGATCTCCATCTTGAATTTATTCAAATGACTAAGTATCAACAACTCTCTGGGAAAGACTCAAAACCCTCTGAGTGAAGAAATTCATAGAACCCCCAACAATGTGGAAACAAGCCATTCAGCATATACTGCTTCTCCAAAGAGCATCCCACCCAAACCCAATCCCCTATAACCTTGCATTTCCTATGGCTAATCCACCTAACTCACATATATTTGGACTGTGGGAGGAAATCAGATCACCTGGACGGAACCCAGGCAGACACAGGGAGAATGTGCATACTCCACACAGCCGGAGGGTGGAATCAAACCCCGGTCCCTGCGCTGTGGGGTAGCAGTGTGAGCCACTGTGCCACCCCATTGGATTCTGAGCAATAAATGCTGGCATACCAAGTGATGACCAATCCTTGAAATGAATTAAGAAAAGATCAGTTAAGTTTTGGATAGGACTGTGATGAGTTACTCCCCACATGCCTGGAGGGTGCAGCTCCAAAAAGAGTCAAGAAGCTTGATATCATCCAGTCCAAAGGAACCTGCTTGATTGGCACCACATCCACAAACATCCACTCCCTCCACCACTGATACTCAGTAGCAGCTGTGTGCACCATCTACAAGATGCACTGCAGATATTCACCAAGTCTCCTGAGACAGCACCTTCCCAACCCAAGACCATTTCCATCTAGAAGGACAAGAGCAGCAGATACACAGAACACCACCACCTACAAGTTCCCTTCCAATCTACATAGCATCCTGATTGAAAATATATTACTGTTCCTTCAGTGTTGCTGGGTCAAGATCCTGGAATTCCATCCCTTAGGGCATTGTGGGTTTATCTACAGCACATGGACGGCAGTGGTTCAAGAAGGCAGCTCAGCACCACCTTGCAAAGGGCAGGATTGTGGCTCAGTGATTAATGCTGCTATATCACAGCATCAGGCACCTGGGTTCAATTCCACCTTGGGAAGACTGTCTGTGTGTGTTTGCACATTTTCTCCATGTCTGAGTGAGTTTCGTCCACACAGTCAA
>NW_025187721.1:0-3047 GCF_004010195.1 Chiloscyllium plagiosum | reverse complement strand
CAAGGGCTTACCAAAATAACAGAATTTGGAATGTGGCATCTGATATTGTCAAATTAGTGCAGTTAGAACAAAATGGGAGAGTTTCAGTTTTGCAGTAAATTGGAGAATTGGTGCAGTGTAGCACTAAATGGGAGAATTGGGACAAGACAGTACTTGATGTGGGAATGAGAGTAGGACACCCCTAAATTGGGCGAAGGCATCAGTCAGTATGAGGATTGGTGTAAGGCAAAACTGAATGGAGAACTTGTTCAGGGCATCAGGAATTGGGGAAATTAGATTACTTACAGCGTGGAAACAGGCCCGTTGGCCCAACAAGTCCGCACTGACCTGCCGAAGCGCAACCCACCCAGACCCATTCCCCTACACCGAACACTACGGGCAATTTGCATGGCCAGTTCACCTAACGTGCACATTTGTGGATTGTGGGAGGAAACCCACGCAGACACGGGGAGAATGTGGAAACTCCACACAGTTAACGCCTGAGGCGGGAAATGAACCCGGGTCCTTGGGGGTTTTAGGCAGCAGTGCTAACCACTGTGCCACTGTGCCACCCACGGTGTTTGGGACAAGACAATACTTGACGCAGGAATGAGAGCAGGACACTCCTAAATTGGGCGAGGGCATCAATAAGTATGAGGATTGGTGAGAGCCAATAAAAAGAAATGTTGCAAGCATCGGGAATTTGGAGATTCGGTTCAGTGCATCACTAAATGAAAAAAAACAGCAAGACACCCGTTCGTGGAAGATGTGTATCAGGGAACAACTAAATGGAAGGAAATGATGCAGGGCATCAGTATTTGGAGAATTCATGCAGGTGCCATTAAATTCTAAGTGGGAGGACTGGGGCAGGATAACCTCAATGGGTGAGTTGGTGAAATTCCCGACTTAGTGCAGAATTGGCAAATTGGAGAATTGGTGCTGGGAAACGCAGCACTAAATACACCCTCAGAGATGTACAGCACGGAAACAGACCCTTCAGCCCACTTGTCCACGCCTAAATTTAAGAATTCTGGCAGTTCTCCACTAAATTGGAGAATCATTGCAAGAAACTATTAAATGGAAAAGTTGGGAAAGAGCTTATCGAAATGTGAGAATTTGCAACAGGACATCAGATAATGGGTGAATTAGTGCAGTTCAGCACTAAATGGGTGCGTTATGCTGTGTTGCACTAAATGGGAGAATTGGTGCAGGGAGATTTAGAGTAGCGCACCCCTAAATTGGGCGAGGGCATCATTCACTGTGAGGATTGGTGTAAGGCAAAACTGAAAGGTAGTACAGGGGTATGAGTCAATTCGAGATTTGGTAGGTTTCAATAAATGGGAGATTCGGTGCACAGTGCCATTACATTGGAAAATTGGTGGGACTGTCTACGTATTAGAAAATTGGAGCAGAGCATGTCTAAATTGGGGAATGGGGGCCAGGGAATCAATAAAAAGATATGTTGCAAGCATCAGTAAATTGCAGAGTCAGTTCAGTGCACCACTAAATGAACAAATATTATCAGCAGGGCATCCGTACGTTGAAAATGTGTATCAGGGAACAACTAAATGGAAGAAATTGATGCAGGGCAACAATAATTGGAGAATTCATGCAGGTGCCGTTAAATTCTAAGTGGGAGGACTGAGGCAGGATAACTTCAATGGGTGAGTTGGTGAAATTCCCAAATTAGTGCAGGATTGGTAAATGGGAGAAATGGTGCAGGGAAGGAAAGCACTAATTAGAGCCGTAGAGATGTACAGCACCGAAACAGACCCTTCAGACCAACTTGTCCACGCCCAAATTTGGAGAATCATTGCAATAAAATACTAAAGGATAAACTTTGAAATTGGCTAATCGAAATGTGAGAATTTTCAACAGGACATCAGATAAAGGGTGACTTAGTGCAGTTCAGTGCTAATTGGGTGAGTTATGCTGTGTTGCACTAAATGGGAGAATTGGGGCAGGACATTACCTTTTGGGAGATTTAGGGTAGGGCAACCCAAAGTTGAGCGAGGGCATCAGTCAGTATGAGGATTGGTGTAAGGCAACACTGAACGTGTTCAGGACATCAGTAATTGGGGCAAATGGTGCGAAGCCACACTGAATTGAAGATTTGGTGTGGGGTATCAGTAAATGAAATACCTGGTGCAGGGTGCTGATAACTTGGAGAATTGGAGCAAATGGGAGCACACGGGCAGTGAATCAGTAAATAGGACAAATTTTGCAAAGGATTACTGTTCCAGATTCAATATAGTGCACCACAAAATGGGGGAGTAGGTGCAGTTCACCCCTGAGGGGAGTATATGTGTTGGATCAGTAATTTGGAGATATGATGCAGGGATCGCAAGAAGAGTCAATTCTGGAAGCAGTGACGCTGCTCCAGCTCCTTTATTTTCTATAATGCAGGAGGAAGCAGTGACGCTGCTCCAGCTCCTTTATTTTCTATAATACAGGAAGAAGCAGGGACACTGCTCCAGCTCCTTTATTTTCTGTAATACAGGAGGAAGCAGTGACGCTGCTCCAGCTCCTTTATTTTCTGTAATACAGGAGGAAGCTGTGACGATGCTCCAGCTTCTTTATTTTCTATAATACAGGAAGAAGCAGTGACACTGCTCCAGCTCCTTTAATTTCTGTAATACAGGAAGAAGCAGTGACGCTGCTCCAGCTCCATTATTTTCTGTAATACAGGAGGAAGCTGTGACGATGCTCCAGCTCCTTTATTTTCTATAATACAGGAGGAAGCAGTGACGCTGCTCCAGCTCCTTTATTTTCTATTATACAGGAGGAAGCAGTGACGCTGCTTCAGCTCCTTTATTGTCTATAATACAGGAGGAAGTGGAGACGCTGATCCAGGTCCTTTATTTTATATACTACAGAAGGAAGCAGTGACGCGGCTCCAGCTTCTTTATTTTCTATAATACAGGAGGAAGCAGAGACGCTGCTCCAGCTCCTTTATTTTCTATAATACAGGAGGAAGCAGTGACGCTGCTTCCCCCTGTACTATAGAAAATAAAGGAGCTGGAGCAGTGTCTCTTCTTCCTCCCGTATTATAGAAAATAAAGGAGCTG
>NW_025187720.1:1842-3047 GCF_004010195.1 Chiloscyllium plagiosum | reverse complement strand
GACGACGAGAGAAACAGTAAAAGGGACGGCGGCAGTACAGCTGCCGCGGACCTCGCAGAGATTCGGAGGTTAAAGGGCGCACTCTCAGCTGCTTTTCCGCCGCGACGACCACACAACGACATGTAGAGCAGTCAAACGCGGGGCTCGGAGGCTGCGGTAACATAGGAAAGAAAAACAGTGGCCTGGAGGGGTGGGGACGGCACTGAGAGCCAGAAGGAACACAGGAATCACTTGGCAGACTCACTGCGAGGAAAGAAAAGCGACACCAAAGGTGGCTTCAAAGCAAAATAAATAGGAGCAGCTTTAAAAAGTAGAACGGCCACTGTTCATCAGCGCCACTATCCAGTTTCGTAAACTCTTCAACCTGCACTCAAGACAAACCCGCCATTTTTCTTCCCTCACTCCCTCCGTTAAATCTCGCGAGGTTTTGCGCGGCCTTCAATTTTATCGCGATCCTTCCCAAGTCCCGATTGTCGCGTGGCGTGGTCACTATGACAACCAAGGCAACGACGTGTTTGCTCCTCTCCTCTCCCCGACCCTGGGAAAGGCTTGAGGTCACGTGTTTACAAATGATCTCTGTATCATACAAAATAACAGATAACAAAACCCCACGCCCACATGTAGTTAACGGCAGGGGAAAAACGAAATAGGTGACGAACGCTGCGTTTTACCCGGACTGTTTCCAACGCTAGGGGACATGTTCACACGGGGATGCTGGTGTTGGGATGGGAAGCGATGAGGCTGACTATACTGAAACACACACACACACACACGGCGATGATTAACTGGAATTTACACGCAGGGGCGAAGTAACAGAGTTCGCTGAACTCCTCGGACCGTCACAAAATCCTACTAAATGATCTCAGGTGCATAAATGCTTTGAATTTAAGTTTTACGCATTCAATGATCGGCAAATGTGGGATTTAAGATGATCAACTATACTACACGTTGGGGAGAAAGTGAGGTCTGCAGATGCTGGAGATCAGAGCTGAAAATGTGTTGTTGGAAAAGCGCAGCAGGTCAGGCAGCGTCCAAGGAGCAGGAGAATCGACGTTTCGGGCATAAGTCCTTCTTCAGGAATGAGGAAAGTTTGTCCAGCAGGCTAAGATAAAAGGTAGGGAGGAGGGACTTGGGGGAGGGGCGTCGGAAATGTGATAGGTGGAAAGAGGTCAAGGTGAGGGTGATAGGTCAGACGGGGGTGGGGG
>NW_025187720.1:0-1354 GCF_004010195.1 Chiloscyllium plagiosum | reverse complement strand
GTTTGGAGGTGGCGGGAGTGACGGCGGATGGTGCGCTGTACATGGAGATTGGTGGGGTGGTAGGTGAGGACCAGTGGGGTTCTGTCCTGGTGGCGGTTGGAGGGGCGGGGTTCAAGGGCGGAGGAGCGGGAAGTGGAGGAGATGCGGTGGAGGGCACCGTCGGCCACGTCGGGGGGGAAATTGCGGTCCTTGAAGAAGGAGGCCGTCTGGGTTTTACGTTTTTGGAACTGGTCCATCTGGGACCAGTTGCGGCGGAGTCAAAGGAATTGGTGGAATGGGATGGCGTTTTTACAGGGGGCAGGGTGGGAGGAGGTGTAGTCCAGGTAGCTGTGGGAGTCGGTTGGTTTGTAGTAGATGTCCGTGTTGATTCTGTCGCCTGAGATAGAAATAGAAAGGTCGAGGAAGGGGAGGGAGGAATCTGAGACTGTCCAGGTGAATTTGAGGTCGGGGTGGAAGGTGTTGGTGAAGTGGATAAACTGTTCAACCTCCTCGTGGGAGCACGAGGCGGCACCGATACAGTCATCGATGTAGCGGAGGAAAAGGTGAGGGGGTGGGGCCAGTGTAGTTGCAGAAGATGGACTGATCCACATATCCTACGAAGAGGCAGGCATAGCTGGGGCCCATGCGAGTGCCCATGGCTACTCCACGTAGGTCAACTATACTACATCTAGAACAGCTCTGAATGTTCCTGATGAAGGGCTCTTGCCCGAAACGTCGATTCTCCTGCTCCTCGGATGCTGCCTGACGGTGCTTTTCCAGCACCACACTCTTGACTCTGATCTCCAGTCCTCACTTTCCCCTGAATATTTCACACTCTGCTAAATCAGTTCCTAAATCATCCTGGAAAATGCCTTTGCTTTTTCTTATTCTAAGTCTGTTAATGCCATCTTGGTCTTTGATATGCTTTTCCCATGTATTCTTCAATACTCTTCATTTCTGTAACAGGCGGGAGTGACAATTTTTAAAAAATCATTGACAGGACATCAGCCTTCATTGCCCTTCACTACTTGCCTAGAGGCCAATTAAGAGTCAACCAGATTGCTGTGGGTCTGGAGTCTTGTATAAGCCAGACCGGGTAAAAATGGCAGATTTCCTTCTCTGGAGGACTTTAGTACAACCATGATGGATTTTTCTGAGAACCAACAACGGTTTGATGGTCGTCAGTAAATTCTTAATTCCAGATTTTGTTTGCTGTTTTATCGTTCTTAATTATTTTTTCTTTAATTTTCTCAAGCCAGGGACCACTTCCACCTCCTGGAAACACTTGCCAAACATGTGGTCAAGGATACATCTCTTGCATGGGGCTCATCAACAACACAAGGACCAACAGGATCCATGACGAGAGCGTGAGAGT
>NW_025187719.1:0-3047 GCF_004010195.1 Chiloscyllium plagiosum | reverse complement strand
CAATTCCCCCACACTGACAGAGGTTACCATGAAATAAACGCTCTCGCAACCTCACCCCATCACCGAGGTGTGATGACCCTAAGGGTTAACTACCATGAATTGTCTCTCTGTAACGACAGAGCAGTCCCATGCTTCTTTGAAACTCTATTCTATCATTGTTAGCATTTTAATATGTTATCATTTCGTTTTGCACTATATTCCTGGATGTTTTTCAAACAGTGTCATTTTGTACCACTGTCCGCATTTCCCACACACTGCACATTCCTGCCCATTCCCTGATAATCTTTCACTTTGTTGTTATTTAAGAACCTTCTGTCTGTACCTCAAAAATATTCAATATCTATGCCTCCAATACTTTACGGGGAAAAAGAGTCCAAAGTCTTACAACACTGAGAAAACAAAAAAATTATCTGATCTGTGTGTGAGATTTATTTTGTCTCCTTACCTGAGAAAGAATATAATTACATTGGAAGCAGTTCAGAGATGTTTCATTTCACGTATTCCACAGATGAAGATTTTATATAATGGAGGCTTTAACAGGTTATTCTTGGAATGTGACGTGATCTTATTGAAACATACAAGACCTTGAGGAGAGTGGACCAGGTGGATACCCATTGGGTGCCTGTACCGTCCAAACTTGATATCATTGTCACAAAACCTCGACAGTGAGGAAGCAAGACATTCTGCCCATCGAGTCAACACCGACACACCGAACAGCATCCCACCAAGACATGTCCCCGCTACCTTATTCATTTAACCCCGCATTTCCCGTGACTAACCGCCTAACCTACACATTCCTGGGCACAATGGGCAATTTAGTGTGACGAATCCACTCTAAGCTACATATCATTGGACTGTGGGAGGAAACTGGGGCACTGGAAGAAAACGCACACAGAGATGGGGAGAATGTTCAAACTCCACATAGAGTGTGGAGAAATTCACAAAATGGGATTTCATTCCAGTGCGAATTCTCTTTTCCAAATGTTTGGGATGGCTGAATCTTTATATTATCTCGAGGCTGGTTTCGTCTGATTTTCCATAGACAGGTGAATCAGGGATAATGGTGCATGGAAAGGAAAGTGCAGCTGGGACCACAATGAGATGAGCCACGACCTTATTTACTGCTGGACTAGTAATGGCCCCCTCGTGTCCCTCCGCCCGATGTTCTGATGTTCCATTCAGCCCTTCGGACCTGCTATGAAGGGGCAAATCGAGTCAATTCTGATGGTTAGGTGCAGTTTGGGAAATGCACTTGGAAAATCTAAACAGACAGGAAGTGACCCCCTCCCCCAATCCCTCTTTCCAGGCTTCCCCTCTCTGTAACCTCCGCTTCAGATGTGGGTCATGTTACAGACACAGATTCGCTGTGAATACAGCGCTCTATCCGCATCCAGATTTTGCTCAAACAAATCATCTGTTCTCCTTGAATGCAACATTGTACAACACAATTTTCAGGAAAATAACCAGTTATTTTCAGGAAACGCCTGAAACGAAGCAACCTAGTTACTTGCTGCATCAGCATGCTGATGTTATGTTTCAGACACAAAAACAATCCCATCCCTTTGCACTGCTCCTTCTTTGGGAGTCCCCTCCATTACATAACAGCCTTGCTTCTGGTTCTCAGTGTCATACTCAAACTCGGATGTACATTGCACTCAGCTCCCGCCGTCAGGCTATTGGTATAGCTTGTAAATAAATCTTGCTATTGCACTGATGTTTGTGATACTCCAGCAGATACATTTTATCAGGAAGATCCATTAACCCTGACTCTCTGATTTCTATGTGTTAACCAAAAGTCATCCCATGCTCATATATTATCTGTCATACTATAAGCTTCTGTCTGGTGTAACAATTTTTATTTTGTGATACCTTGTGGAAGATCTCTGGAAAGCCTCATGTATACCAGTTCCCATTTACCACGTCCGCTTGTTACATTCTCAGGTATCTCCAGAAAAACTTTGCATGATTTAATAGTCAAAATATAGACCGCCTTTCACAAAACAATGCTGACGCTGTGTGAAGCTTTTCCAAATTCCCTGCAGACCCTTCCTTCATCACAGCCTCTTGCAAATTCCCAGCAATAATTGTGAGGCTAAATGGTTCCTTCTTTCAGTCTGACTCCTTTCTTGAAGACAGGCACAACATTGGAGGGTCTCCAGTTTCACTGGATCACTCCTTTAATCCAGAGAGTTATGGAATATTTCACACAGAGTCGCCAGTCATTCTGTTACCCTGCTTATAAAACCAAGTGTTAATTACTGCTGACCTGGCTACCTTTATTCTTATCTGTTTATTTAAAAACCTTGTTCCTATTGTACTATTATACAAAATGCGGAGGAATGGGATTGTGGGAGATATAGCAGTTTGGATCAGTAATTGGCTTGCTGAAAGAGACAGAGGGTCGTGGTTGATGGGAAATGTTCACCCTGGAGACCAGTTACCAGTGATGTCTCGCAAGGGTAGGTGTTAGCTCCACTGCTGTTTGTCATTTTTATAAACGACCTAGATGAGGGCCTAGAACGGTGGGTGAGTAAATTTGCAGACGACACCAAGGTCGGTGGAGTTATGGATAGTGACGAAGGATGTTGTAGGTTACAGAGAGACATAGATAAGCTGCAGAACTGGGCAGAGAGGTGGCAAATGGAGTTTAATGCGGACAAGGGTGACGTGATTCACTTTGGTCGGAGTAACTGGAATGTAAAGTACTGGGCTAATGGTAATATTCTTGGTAGCATAGATGAGCAGAGAGATCTCAGTGTCCAGGTACACAGATCCTTGAAAGTTGCCACCCAGGTTGACAGGGTTGTTCAGTGTTTTAGCTTTTATTAATAGAGGGATCGAGTTCCGGAACCATGAGGTTATGCTACAGCAGTACAAAACTCTGGTGCGGCCGCACTTGGAGTATTGTGTAGAGTTCTGGTCACTGCATTATAAGAAAGATGCAGAAGCTTTGGAAAGGGTGCAGAGAAGATTTACTAGAATATTGCCTAGTATGGAGGGAAGGACTTAAGAGTAAAGGCTGAGGGGCTTGAAGCTGTTTTCAATAG
>NW_025187718.1:0-3047 GCF_004010195.1 Chiloscyllium plagiosum | reverse complement strand
GAGTTGATTGGTTGTTGAGTAGATGTTGTTAGGGACTGTTTCAACCCCGGTATTTAAAAAAAACCGTATATTTCTAAATTAGTACAAGAGGGAATGATTTGTCAGAATTTATAGGTACTGGAGAGTGAGCTGATTTGTTAGTAAGGGTGAAAGTTTTCTACTTTCTATTAATCTACAGCTAATAATATTTTTTCAAAATAATTTTCTACTTGGTATAAATGTTTCTTTAGGCATAACTGAAGAGCTCAGTCTCGTGTGATGCACAGCCTGCAGTATGTGGGAAATCTCTGATACCCCTAGCAGTCTGGCTCACCACATCTGCAGGCAGTGCCACGGTTTGACTAGTTATGGGTTTTGGAGCTTCGATGTTGGCTGGAGACAGCAGTGCATCTGGGAGGCTGAGATACCTGGATGGCATGTTTTTAGGTGCAGTTACACTACAGCTTAGGTAAGTACAGTCAGAGAGGGTGACTATCAGTCAGAGGAAGGGCCACAGGCAGGTAATCAAGAAAGTCTCAGAATTGTCATCTATCTCAAGAACAGATTTTTCTGTGATGGAAAGCAGTGGCAGAGTATTGCAACCAGCTGCACAAGTAAGAGCAATAGTGGGAGGAGACACAGTAGTGAAGGGCCTGGATGGGCATTTTGCAGCTTGCAGACATGACTCCAGTATAATGCGTTGCCTGAATGGATTTCACTGGCTGCAGGGATTGCGGAGAGTGAATAGTCAGAGATAATGGTTCACATTGGGATCAATGGAAAGTGCAATGAGGTCCTGTAACCAGAATTTAGTGAGTTAGATAGTGGATTATAAAGCCGGAGTGCAAAAATTGTAATCTTTGGATTGTGCTATGTGAAAATGAACATTGGAATAGATGGATAGAACAGATGAATGCACGGCTGAAGAATTGGAGCAGGAGGAAGGACCTATAGGTCCCAGGATCGCTGGGTTTGGCATAGGGATTGAATACGAGTGGGATATGGAAATGCAATAGAGGGTGGATCACAGACTTTGGCTTTAAACTAATTAGATTAGATTACATTACAGTGTGGAAACAGGCCCGTTGGCCCAACAAGTCCACACCGACCCGCCGAAGTGCAACCCACCGAAGTGCAACCCACCCATGCCCCTACATTTACCCCTTACCTAACACTACGGGCAATGTAGCACGACCAATTCACCTGACCTGCACATCTCTGTGACTGTGGGAGGAAACCAGAGCACCCGGAGGAAACCCACACAGATACGGGGAGAACATGCAAACTCCACACAGTTTGAGGCGGGAATTGAACCCGGGTCTCCAGCGCTGTGAGGCAGCAGTGCTGACCACTGTGCCACCGTGCCGCCCACAAATTAGAAGGATTATGCAACAAGTGCTGATTATGCCAGAAATGCTCACATTCCACAAATAATTTTTGTAAAAATATCTTACAACCAATGTTCCCTCAGTATTGCACTGATGTGTCTGTTCAATTTAGGTGTTCAGATAGTCAGAGTCATAGAGATGTACAGTATGGAAACGGACTTTTTGGCCTATATCTCCCTCTAAACCCTTCCAATTCATATAAATGTCCAGATGCTTCTTAAATGTTGTAATTGTACCAGCCTCCACCATTACTACTGGCAGTTCATTCCATACATGCACCACCCTCTGTGTGAAAAAGTTGTCGCTTAGGTCCCATTTAAATCCTTCCCCTCACCCTAAACCTATACCTTCCAGGTTTGGTCTCCCCTACCTTTGGGGGAAAAAAAAATCTTGTCTATTCATCCTGTACCATGCCCCTTAAGATTTTATAAATCTCTATAAGGTTACCTCTCAGCTTCTGACGTTCCAGAGAAAAGAGCCCAGCCTATTTAATGTCTCCCTATAGCTCAAACCTTCCAATCCTGGCAATATCATTGTAGATCTTCTCTAAACCCTCTCAGGTTTCACACATTTCCTATAGCAAGGAGACCAGAATTGAATGCAGTATTCTAAAAGTGGCCTAACCAATGCCCTGTACAGGCACAACATGACCTCCCGATTCCTATACTTGATGCACTGATCAATAAAGGCCAGTGTACCAAACAATGCCTTTACCACCCTGTTCTACCTGCAACTCCACTTTCAAGGAACTTTGAACCTGCACTCCAAGGTTTCTTTCTTCGGCGTTAAAAATCTCAACACCAGGTTATAGTCGAACAGCAGCAGTGCTCCCAAAGCTTGGACTTCCATATAAACCTGTTGTACTAGAACCTGGTGTTGTGTGATTTTTAACTTTGTCCACCCCAGTACCAACACCAGCACCTCCATATCTTTTATCGGCACCATTCCCTAGGAACTTACCATTCTTTGCCCTTGTAACTAATGTCCCAAAAAGGTTTGGGGTGAGTGCCACAATGGGACCAATCCAATCAATTCAGTTCCCGTTCATGCTTATTTCTGCAGTTCAAGTTGTTGAAAAGTGATAAATATTTATATTCTGATTTGGAATGTATTCAGAGAGGTAATTATCAGGAAGAAAAGCCCTTGGTGATTGAGAAAGAAATGGGAATGTTGCCCAAGTTAGAAGGCTATGTTATCAGAGTTATAAAACCATAAATTGTACATTTGCTTGATGACAGTTGTATCGGCTCCAAAACTGAAGGTCCAGTTTTTAGATCACTGAAAAATTGGGTTGGAATAGTCAATACATAAGCGAATCTGCAGCCAAGTCAGGAAAATGTGTCAATTACATTCCTTGCCTCAAGCAGGACTCCGGAAACCTGGGCTTGTGTTATACTTATTTGGAGGGTGAAAAACTACAGTAAGGAAGCAGTATTTAAAGGGCGGCAATACATAGGAAAAGGTCAAGCTGTCATGGAGTTAGGGAAGGGGATTCTGGACTCCAGTGGTGGGTAGGCTGTGCAGTAGTCTAGGCCCGCAGTACACTTCGAAATCCTGATGTGCACCACAGCAGTTCTGCCCTGTTTCCAGCTGACAACTGCACTCCAGCCTTGAGGTTGGTAATTTAACATAATCACGTTGTCAAATATATCCTCACACTGTCTCCCCTACACTGTCAAA
>NW_025187717.1:0-3047 GCF_004010195.1 Chiloscyllium plagiosum | reverse complement strand
TTACTGAGTAGCTAGAAATGTATTCAAAAATGGTTTGACCAGAGGTAAGAGTAAATACAAAAAAAAACCTTGATGGGAAGAATCAGAGAAAACCCAAAGCCGTTCTAGACGTACTGGAAGAATAAGAGAATGATCAAGTAGAGGGTCGGAGTGAACAGGGATAGTGGCATGAATGTGTGCCTGGAGTCTGAAGGGGAACGGGAATGAGTGTGTTGCTTTAGTATTCACTCGAGAGAGCGATGTTATTAAAAATGAGAACACCGTGAACTATGTTAAGAATCTTGCACAAATTGATTTTAAGAAAGTGGATGTGTTGGAAATTCTCAGATGCATCAAGATTTATAAGTCCCAGGACCGGACAAAATATATCCAAGGGTGCTGCGGGAATTGATGAGTGAATTATTTGCGTCTCTGGCGATGATCCTTGTGCCCTCAATGTCCGTGAGAGCAGTACCGGATGATTGGAGGTGGCGAATAATGTTCCTCTGTTCAAGGAATGGAATAGGGAAGTCGTTGGAATTACATACGAGTCAGTCCTACGTCTGTGGTAGAAAACGTACTGGAAAGAATTCTGAGAATAAGGTGTATGATTATTTGGAAAGAAGAAACGTATTTTGATTGAGGATAATCAGTATGGCTTTGTGAGGGGCAAGTCTTGTCTCACAAGACTTTTTGAGTTCCCGGAGGACATGTCGAGTCAAGTTGACGAAGGTCGAGCAGTCGATGTGGAGTATATGGATTTCAGTTATGTATTTTAGAATGTTCCCCACGGTAGGCTCATTCAGAAAGGTAGGAGGTATGGGATATATGAGAATTTAGCTGTCTGGAAACAGAACTGGTTGGACAAATGAAGTCAACGTGTATTAGTGGAAGGCAAGTATTTCTCCAGGAGGTCAGTGACGAGTGATGTCGCACGGGGTCTCTTCTTATGCCTCTGCTCTTTACAGTGTTTGTAAATGAATCAGATAAAGAAGTGTAGGATTGTGTTCATAAGTTTGCAGATCACACAAATTGTGGTACTTGTGTAGATAGTGTCAAGGGCTGTTTCAGTCGACAGGAACACATTAAAAGGATGCCTAACTGGGCTGAGCACTTGCAGATGGAGGTCAGCCTGCATACATGTGAAGTGATTCATTTTCGATGGACGATTTTGAAGGCTAATTACATTGCTAAAAACAGGATTCTGGGCAGTGTGGAGAAACAGCAGGATTTTGGGGTCCACATAAATAGAGCTTTCAAAGTTGCCACCGAGTTGATAGGTTTGTTCCGAAATCGTAAAGTTGTTGTGGTTCTGTTCGCCGAGCTGGGAATTTGTGTTGCAGATGTTTTGTCCCCTGTCTACGTGACATCCTCAGTGCTTGGGAGCCTCCTGTAAAGCGGTTCTGTGATCTTTCCTCCTGCATTTATAGTGGTTTGAATCTGCTGCTTCCGCTTGTTAGTTGCAGCTGTCCGCTGCAGTGGTCGGTATATAGGGTCCAGGAAAATGTGCTTTTTGATTGAATCTGTCGATGAGTGCCAAGCGTGCACAACGCACTACATAGGACAAACAGGAAGACAGCTAACGATCCGCATCTATGAACACCAACTAGCCACGAAACGAAACGACCTTAGTATCCACACATGCAGAGGACAAGCAACATGAGTTCGACAGGGGCAACACTATCTGTCGATGAGTGCCAAGCCTGCACAAAACACTACATAGGACAAACAGGAAGACAGCTAACGATCCGCATCCATGAACACCAACTAGCCACGAAACGAAACGACCAGCTATCCTTAGTATCCACACATGCAGAGGACAAGCAACATGAGTTCGACAGAGGCAATACTCTATTATAGGCCAAGCCAAACAGAGAACAGCCAGGGAATTCCTAGAGGCTTGGCACTCATCGACAGATTCAATCAATAAGCACATTCACCTGGACCCTATATACCGACTACTGCAGCGGACTGCTGGAACTGACAACCGGAAGTAGCAGATTCAAACCACGACAAATGCCGTAGGAAAGATCACAGAAGCGCTTCACAGGAGGCTCCCAAACACTTAGGATGTCACCTACACAGGGGACGAAACGTCTGCAACACAAATTCCCAGCTCGGCGAATAGAACCACAACAACGAGCACCCGAGCTACAAATCTTCTCACAATCTTTGAAATCGTATAGTGTTTTGGCTTCCATTAATTCGGGAATTAAATTTAAGAGCCTCGAGGTTTTGCTGCAGCTCTATAAAATACTGGTTGGACTATGCTTGGAATGTTGTGTTAAGTTCTGGTCACCGATTTAAAGGAAGAATGTAAATGCTTTCGACGGGACAAAGAGCAGATTTACCAGAATACTGCCTGTACTGCAGGGCTTGTCTTCTGAAGACAATTTGAGTGAGATCAGTCGCTTTTCTCTGGAGAGAAGACAGAAGACAGGTCTTGATAGAGAGGCACAAAGTAATGAGAAGCATAGATCGAGCGGACAGCTCGAGACTTTTCACAAGGGTAGAAATGGCTGTCACGAGCGGTCATAATTATAAGGTCCTTGAAGGAAGTTATACGGGGATGTTAGGGGTAGGTTCTTTACGGGGAAACTGTGAGGTGCTAGGAATGCACTGTCAGTGTTTTTATTAGAGTCAGAAACAGTCGGAGCATTTGAATGACTTTTGAACACGCACATAAACGGTAGTAAATTGAGGCATGTGCAGGTAAGTTTAATCTTACAGAAAGATAATTGTTCGGCACCACATCGTGGGTGAAGTGCCTGTGCTGTGCCGCACTGTTCTATGTTCTATGCCTCATGATCTATCATACATCCTTCCTTGGATGGTTTGCAAATCCTCCGCCTGGGCAGATATCTTTCGACCTTTTATTCCACTTCCACATTTTAGGTATGCATTTTACTTTGCCCACTCGGTCAGGTATTCTGAGCTCCTGTTTCGTCAAAAAAAAGTCAGATGCCATTTAACCCCAAGAGCAGCACTCTTTATTGTTACTAACATTCTGAAAATGCCGGAAATCCGATGCAAAGAGCAGTGCCTTTTGATTAAATTCGACAGATTCG
>NW_025187716.1:1656-3047 GCF_004010195.1 Chiloscyllium plagiosum | reverse complement strand
GCTCCGGTTTCCTCCCACAGTCTAAAAATATGCAGGTTAGGTGAATTGGCCATGTTAAATTGCCCGTAGTGTTAGAGGAATGGGTCTGGGTAGATTGCGCTTCGGCGGGTCGCTGTGGACATGTTGGGCCGGTTTCCACACTTTAAGTAATCTAATATTCGGAAGAAGGAATGGCAAGTGACAGTGTAAACAAAACAGGATAACTTGAAATGGAATGGCCGAACAGTGATTGATCTGTGTGTGTGTGTGTGCAGATAGATAAGATTGTTCATATGTGTGCACCATATTCAGAATGAACAGGAGAGACATAAAAATTATGCATGCGATGTATAAAATATTAATATGTTATTTAATCTTCAGCTGAGATGTTATGTTCCCCTTCTCTCAACGCACCCTCTGCCTCCTGCCTCTTTATTGTATTCCAAGACCTAATCTCTCATTCCTATCGGGATGGATGTTATAAATTCCTACTTCTGGTGTTCCAGTTTATTTCCGTTAATAAATTTTCTATCGAGAAACATATACATTGGCCTGCTGGTTCTGTCAACAGCTGTTGCTTGTCATATTGATGGAGATAAAAGTTCTGGCATCAGACCCACATTTCAACATATTAATCTGTTGCACATACACTGTACAAAGGACCACAGTACACACGAATTATCAAACCAAATACAGAAGTACATCTACTTCTATCAGTCATGTAGTCTTCTCTATTTTTACATCTCCATGTCTATATTGTCTCTCTCTGTCTCTCTCGACCTCTCTTTTGAACTAATTAATAAATCCTCCAATCGATCTTTCAGTCTCATGCCTCAGACGTCCCTCCTTCAGTTTACATCTATTGCTCACTTTTGGATATGATGTCTTATAATTGAGTTATGTAACTACAAACATGAGGGAGCAGTTGGCCAGAGTTAGTTGGAAGGGAAGCTGAGCACGGGAGGATGGTGATGCAGCAAGGACAGGAGTTTCTGTCGATAATTAAGCTGCACATCAGAAATTCATCCCAAGGAAGAAGAGCGATATGCAGCAGACGACCAGTCAGCCGTGAAGAAGAGCGATATGCAGCAGACGACCAGTCAGCCGTGAGTAATAACGAATTCAGGGACAGCATAAAAACAAAAGAAAATGTACACAATGTGGTGAAGATTATTGGGAATCCAAAGGATTACGAAGTCTACAAATTCCAGCACAGATAATTAATAACAGCAAATGTGAGGCTTCTTACGCTTATTACGCTTCTTAATCGTGTAAAAGAATGTTGAAAGCGATTTTTAGATATATAACAAGGAAGGTAAGGAGTAAAGAACAAACAAAGGAAAGTTGAAAAATGAGGCTGGAGTAGTTATGGGAAGCAATGGAATAGCAGAAGAATTGAATAGATACTTTAC
>NW_025187716.1:0-1447 GCF_004010195.1 Chiloscyllium plagiosum | reverse complement strand
TAGTGACAAAAAGACTGTTTCCTAGATCCTGCAGTGAGAATGTTGAGATAAGCTTGTCAGTAAACAGACAAAAAAAGAATGTATGAAAAGCACAATAAAATCTGTTGCTGATAAGATCTCAACGTGCAACTATGTAGCAAATACATATGAAGCTGAAAAAGCACAGCAGGTTAGACAGCATTCTAAAAAACAGGAAAGTCAACGTTTCAGGCTGAAAGACAACGTTTCAGGCTGAAAGACTTCATCAGGATTGGAGTGGGGGAACGGGATCCCGGCAGTAAATAGAGAGAGGGGCCTATGACTGGTGGAAGGATAGGCGGGATGACGATAGGGGGATGCCGGCAGTGGATTATTGTGATTGGTCAGTGGGAAGTGTGCAACAGATATGCGAATGGGAAGATGGACACCTTAGGTCAGGTCAGGGAAGGGAGATATGGGGTAAGGCTGTGGGTGAAGAGACTTTGAAGCCAGTGAAGTAAACATTGAGACCATGGAACTGTAAGTTCTCCATCTGAAATATCAGGTTGTGTTCCCTAGTTTCTGTTTGGCCTCACTCTGACAGTGGAGGAGGCCAAAGATGGACCTGTTGCCGGATGAGCACGGGGGTACGGGGAGTGATTGAAATGAATGGCAACTGGAATGTTGGGTTGGTTAAAGCGTGCTGAGAGCAGATGCTCCATTAATATGTCCCTGAGTCTCCCTTTGGTCTCCACAACATAAAGAAGACCACGTTGGGAGTTGGAGACGAGCTCTGTGGGCTAGGATCATGATCTGTGTGGGGCATCAGTGCTTTGCACGAAACAACCAACCCGACTTTCCAGTTACTATTAATTTTCATTCCCCCTCCCAGTCGCCCGGCGACATGCCCATCCTTAGCCTGTCCACTGTCAGAGGAACACCACCTGAGAGTTTACCTTTGAAGCTGATAGCCCAATGGCCTCAATATTGACTGAAGCTGCTTCAGAATCCCTCCACCCACAGACTTATTCCATGTCCCTTTTCCCTGACCAGACCCACCTGTCCATCTTCTCACTCACGTATCCGGTCCACCCTTCCCACTGACCAATCACAGTAAACTCACACCTGCATGTACCTACCACCACCATACCTACTCGCCGCCCTTCCATATCCCATCACTCCACCCCCCCCGCACCTATAGTACTTACTCTCTCCAAGTTGTGGAACTAGGTAGTCTACATATAAGAAGAAATAAATTTGGACATTTGAAAAGATCGTGGACACATTCGTTATTTCTTAACATCCCAATACACGTCTTCCAGATGAAGTAGCATTTCATTTTTACTTTTTCAATCCAGTCTCCTGTCATTGCTGCTCACAATGCAGTCTCCTTTACATCGGGAGACCAAGCAGAAACTGTTTTGAGGAAAACTCCCACTCTATCTGTGGGAATAACCCTGACCTTCTTATTGCTTCCCATTTCAATAAC
>NW_025187715.1:0-3046 GCF_004010195.1 Chiloscyllium plagiosum | reverse complement strand
ACCACTTGACCGAAGATTCCATATATGCAGCAATCTCTGAGTGACAAAAGTTTCCCCTTTGGTCCCTTTTAAATCTTTCCCCTCTCAACTTAAACCCATGCCCTCTCGTTCTGGACTTTTCTTTTTATCCTATCCATGCCCCTCATTATTTTATAAACCTCTGAGGTCACCCTTCAGCGTACAAAGCTTCTGGTAGGATCCCATCACCATGTCACAATGCGGCCCAGGTGATTGACAGCAGTTTCAGAACAATAGGAGAGTTAGCGTGATCCTCCAGCCAATAGAAGTGAATGAGGGGGTGGGTCCCGCAGGCCAACACGTGACCATGAGCTGTTCAGGTCACACTGGTATATAAAATCATAAAGGCATGGATAGGATAAATAGGATAAATGGACAAATTCTCTCCCCTGGGGTGGGTCCCGCAGGCCAACACGTGACCATGAGCTGTTCAGGTGCAGTGTCACTGTGAGGGGGAACTCAGTGAGTGTGATTGGAGTGGGAGAGACAGCAGAGAATCGGAGACAGATGGAGTTTGTGTGGAATGGGTCTGTTTATAAACACACGGTGTAGGCTGCTTGATATGAATTACAAGCTGCCGCTAAATAAAAACCAGAAAAAACTGTGGATGATGGAAATGATAAACAACAACCAGAAAATGCTGGAAAAGCTCAGCAGGTCTGGCAGCATCCGATGACCCTTCCTCAGAACTGATGTTACTGAGAAAAATGTTGGTTTATATGCAGAAGGTAGGTGTTAAAGAGTAAATGATAGATGGGAATAGAGGCCAAAGAGAGAGATTGGAGCATTTGGATAAAGGAGTGAATAACTATCTAGCTAGGGGAGGATGGATAACTGTTTATGGACACTGTTAATGGCTAACCATAGGTAATGTGTAATGGCAGGCTTTGTACTAACAAGGCCTGGTGTATGGGGTAGGGGTCCAGGACCCTAGGATATGGGAGAGTTCAGAATCTAAAATTATTGAATTTGATATTGAGGTAAAGGGCTGAAGGGTCCCCGAGTGGGTAATGAGGTGGTGCTCTTCCTGCTTCGTTAACATGTGGTACTGGAAAAGCACAGCAGGTCAGGCAGCATCCAAGGAGCTGGATAATCGAAGTTTTAGGCATGTGCCCTTCATCAGGAATGTGCAATGTGGGAAAGAGTGCTGATAGATAAATAGGAGGGGCGTGTGCGGCTGGGGGGAGGGAGCTAGAAGTGCAATAGTTAGATGTAGGTGGAGGGTATGGTGAGAGAGTGGAGTGGATAATTGGGAAGGAAGATGGACAGGTGGGACTGTGCAAGAGGCCAGTGCTGTGTTGGACGGTTGGGCCTGGGTTAAGGTAGGGTGAGGGGAGATGAGGAAACCTTGATGCAGTGTGGTTGAAGGGTTCCAAGGCGGACGATGAGGTTATTCCTCCAAGTGTCGGGTGGCTCGGATTTGGCGATGGAAGCAGCCCAGAACCTGCATGTCCTTGGTGGAGTGGGAGGGGGTGTTAAAGTGGTCGACCACACGGCGTTGGGGTTGGTTGGTGCATGTGCCCCAGAAATGTTTCCTGAAACATTCTTCAAGTTGGTGTCCTGTCTCCCCAGTGTGGAGGAGACCACATCGAGAGCAAAGCTCACAACAGTTGTGGTGTTTGGATGTGCAGAAATATCTCTGCTGGATGTGGGAGGATCCTGTGGTGCCTTGGATGGAGGTGAGGTGGAGGTGTGGGCACACGTTTCACACCCCTTGCAGTGGCAAGCAAAGATGCTGGGAGTGGATGGTGTGTTAGTGGGGAGCGTGGACCTAATGACGAAGTCACAGAGAGAATGCTCTCTGCAAAATGCTGAAAGGGGTGGGGAGGGAAACATATCTCTGGTGGTGGGGTCTGATTGTAGTTGGTGTAACTGGCAGAGGATGATGCGTTGTATCTGAGTGTATCCTTGTTGCGATTGGACGTATGGGGTTCAATTGCAGAGGTAGGGAAAGTGGAGGAAATATGGTGGAGGGTATTGTTGACCACATGGGAGGGAAAATTGCCGTGATTGGAGTACGGGGCCATTTAGTATGTTCTGGAGTGTTCTGTCAGCTTGTATCAAGCTTCCTTGGAACACTGCAGTAAGCATGAGACAGAGATGTTGGCCAGAGAACAGGCTCGTGTGATAAAATGGCAGGCAGCTGGAAGCTCGGGGTCTGTTTTTGCAGCAGAACGTAGGTCATCAGCCGCCATTTCCACCACCAACACTGAGATGCTGCCAGACACAGGTTCCTGTCTCCTCCATTAAGAGCTGTTCACCCTCCCAGCAAGATCGCAAATCAGTCCTTTTCCTTTCCAAATGTTCCTTTGGGCTCTGTCCTCCAGCTGTTATTTACTCTTTAACCCCTTTTCTCCTTTGCCATTGCACTGGGAGCTAAATTGCCCATAGTGTTCAGGGATGCGTAGGTTAGGTGCAAGATACATATTTGTCATTGCTATTCATCCTGCACTAACTGAGTTTTGTTGTATGAATTCATTTTATGGGATATTAGTTGAGACTGGGACCTCACAAACAAGTTTTTATTTTCAGTCAGCAGAGTCATCAGGACCTAAATATCATTGGCACCTAACTATGGAAAGAGAAAGGTTTGTCTGTTCTGTCTGTGGGAAAATATCTCCAATATTTTTCTCAAGCAAAAATCAGAGAAATTGATAAATTTATGGTTGGATCACCCTTGGGGTATGTGCTCAATTCTGGGCCCTGCAGCTGCGGAAGGAGATATAGGCCTGAGAGGGAGCACAGTTTTATCCAAATTTGTAGGAACTTTGTAGGAACTGTCAAGTCTAATCCCAATCAGCCACTTCGTGATGCTAACCTGTAACCTCCTTATTTTCAACTCCCTGCAAACAACCCATTGAAGTTCCTTATGGTCTGTAACTCAAGTACCTTTCAAGATGGAATGTTCCAGATTCTGACAACTGTCCATGCATCCAGAAACTGCTGAGGTCCATGTTGACTCTGGGGTTACAAATGGCTGAACTGAAAAATGAGATGCTGTTCCTGAGCTCCCATTGAGATGCATTGG
>NW_025187714.1:1969-3046 GCF_004010195.1 Chiloscyllium plagiosum | reverse complement strand
ATGGAGGATTCAATATCTGATCGAAACGCCAAATGTCAAAGCTTCACTGTCTGCTCCTCGTACTCACAGTGGTTAGTAACCCGGTCTGTATCATGGGCGTTTAGGCTTCAATTCACTGGGCAGGCAAGTCGAATGAGTTCATTGAAATAATGAAAACATGACACTGCAATTAGATTTTCAAATTGAAAATCATTCCGGTTATTGGAATTTGTCATGCCCATCAAGATTTTACATCAGAAACAGACATGGTGAGTTTTCGTTTGAATCAGGGATTGCAGTCTGAAACAATCCCCTGAGAAGAAACTCCCAGCTCTGCAAATTCCAGTGACAAGCTTCATAAGTGTTTTCACACTGAACTGGGACTGAATTGACATTTCTGCAAATCCAATGAACTGGTAGCTTTAATCCAGGATCATTTCCAGGAACAATATGGGTTTGAATCGAGTGATACCAGCCATTTTCGAGTTATGTTGCGAAATCTGACAGAATTCACGCATACTCTGATAGATATTGAGTATCTTGTAAACAGTGACGAGGACAAGACACAGTAACCCAGATTGTAACCTCTGCCTTTATTTTCATTAGTTTTGTTAACTTTTGCATGGTAACTGTGCATTATCCTGTCATTTACAGACACTAATTTTGTTTCTTCCCTTCTCCCAATTGTATTGAAGTATTGAAGATGGAATTCAAGTCCCTTCCAGTAAAATTAAACGTATGGACATAATTCATCAAGCATGCAAAAAAAGAAGAGTGACCTGAGTGCTGAGTGAATCTCAAACTTGCATACATGACAGGAGAATTTGAACTGCATAATACACGAACAGAGAGTATGATTCAGAGACAGAATGAATCTCGCGATCAGTACATGTCCAGCAACAGAATCCCACAGTTATATACAATCATGAATCTGACAGTGAGAGATGGGGACAAACTGTTGGTCAAATACAGAACCAGATGCTATTTAATGCAGATGGAAGTCCATATTCACTGGCAGTATCCCTGATCGACACAAACACGCAGAAACCGCTGGAATTATCAAACACAGGGCACTTTGCACAAATGCCAACAATTGAC
>NW_025187714.1:0-1321 GCF_004010195.1 Chiloscyllium plagiosum | reverse complement strand
TTCATTGTCCACATTGGAACCAACGACATATGAAGTTTAAAGGTTGAGATTCTGGAGACAGATTACAGGGAGTTAGGCAGAAATTTAAAAAGGAGGTCCTCGAGACATGTAATATCTGGATTACTCCGGGTGCTCCGACCTGTTCACTGCAGGTATAGGAGGATGGAGCAGATGAATGCATGGCTGAGGAGCTGGTGTATGGGAGAATGATTCACATTTTTGGATCATTGGAATCTCCTTTGGTGTAGAAGTGACCTGTACAAGAAGGACGGATTGCACCTAACTTGGAAGGGGACTAATGCACTTGTCAGGAAATTTGCTGGAGCTGCTCGGGAGGATTTAAATTAGGAGGTGAGGGCGTGAGAACCAGGGAGATAGTGACGAAAGAGATCATCTGAGACTGGTACAATTGGGAACAGAAGCGAATCAAACAGTCAGGGCAGGCAGGGACAATAAAGGACGAATAAAGGACATTTATTTCAATGCAAGGGTCCGAACAGGGAAGGCAGATGAACTCACGACATGGTTGGGAACATGGGACTGGGATATCACAGCAACTACAGAAACATGGCTCAGTGATGGACATAACTTGCTGCGTAATGTTCCAGGACACAAGATGGATAGAAAGGGAGGAAAGAGAGGCAGGAATTGCATTTTTGATAAGGGATAGCATTACAGCTGTGGTGTGGGAGGATATTCCCTGAAATACATCCAGGGAAGGTTTTTGGGTGGAACTAGCCTAAAACTAAGCTAATACAATTTGTATACATTTGTGTCATATCCCTCTAACACATTCTTATTTATGCATCTATTTAAATGACTTCTTAATGTTGTCGCTGTAGCTGCATCTATCACTTTATCTGTCATCGTATTCCACATACAAACCATAGTCTGTACGAAAAGATTTCCCTTCAAGTCGCTTGGAAATCTTTCCCGTCTCGCCTTAAAATTATGCCTTCTTGCTTTGAGCTTCCCTTTCCTTGGCAAAAGACCTTTGTTTTTCACCAACATCCTGGGCTCCATTTAAAATTATCCCAGCCTATCCAGCCTCTCTGTATAACTCAACCACAGTCACACCACCATCTGCCCGCCTCTCCATATCCCAGAAAAGTTGGGGTAGAATATCTTGCAAATCTTTTCTGCACACTCTGTCATTTCATAATAACCTTGGACCAGTCGCTGTGATTTCTGGAATAAAGGAATCACATTTAAAAAAAATGAAGTTAAAATGAATGCCTTTGGCAGAATGGCGTAAACGTGACCGAAACATATTTCTCCAGAAGCATCATGAAACGAGCATGGTTTTATTCATTCTTCTGGA
>NW_025187713.1:2228-3046 GCF_004010195.1 Chiloscyllium plagiosum | reverse complement strand
CTTAGCCCTAGTGTGTGCTCCAAATCTGGGAGGAGGGTTTCCATTCACAGGGAGAGGGACTAGGAGAGGAGTTTGGGTGCATGAACATGGACATCAGGCAAGAAGCTTTGCTTAATCTGGCTGTAATTTCTTTTTTAGAAAAAAAAAGTGGGGGTGGTGGACACCGTGGGCGGCACGGTAGCATTATGGGCAATTTAGCATGGCCCAGTGGGTGGCACGGTGGTTAGCACTGCTGCCTCACAGCGCCAGAGACCCGGGTTGAATTCCCGCCTCAGGCGACTGACTGTGTGGAGTTTGCACGTTCTCCCCGTGTCTGCGTGGGTTTCCTCCGGGTGTTCCGGTTTCGTCCCACAGTCCAAAGATGTGCAGGTCAGGTGAATTGGCCATGCTAAATTGCCTGTAGTGTTAGGTAAGGGGTAAATGTAGGGGTATGGGTGGGTTGCGCTTCGGCGGGTCAGTGTGGACTTGTTGGGCCGAAGGCCCTGTTTCCACACTGTAATCTAATCTAAAAAAAAGTGTCTGATTTCTAAACTGGAAAGATGCAATAGAGTCAGATTTTATTTGTGTGAAGACTATGGTTTACAGGCTTGAACATGTGGCGGAATTCCATCACAAATATTGGAAGTTGGGCGACATGGTGGCTCAGTGATTAGCACTGCTGTCTTGCAGCACCAGGAAGACAGGTTCAATCCCAGCTTCTGGTGACTGTGTGCTGATTACACATTCTCCCTGGGTCTGTATCAGTTTCATCTGGGTGCTTTGGTCTCCTTCCACAGTCCAAAAATGTGCAGGGTCGGTGGATTGGCCATGGGAAATAC
>NW_025187713.1:0-1338 GCF_004010195.1 Chiloscyllium plagiosum | reverse complement strand
ATCTATGCCCTGAGCCGCTTGACCGTTGATTGTTCTGTCTGGTTCACTGTCGCTTTTTTTTTTATTGATTTGTTGCCATTTATATTCATCAGATGACATCTCAGTATTGCACAGAGAAAACTGTAATGAGGGTTCTAGCAATAATCTGAATTTTCCTTTCTTGATAGAATATTCCCAACTATTTTCGATTTGAAGCCGAAATGATCATTAACAATGTTCCATGGTACTGTTACACCACCTACAGATATTATAATGGTGCTCATTGGCTGAGTTATCGATATATTGAAACATTTTTAACACCACTTCTCCCATTCACTTTTATTCTCTTTCTGAACATCCTGAATACATGAGTGAGAATTTAAAATTAAGAATTTGGAGGATAGTATGTCTGTGTTGGTTCTTGCAATCACAGGTTGATCAGGGAATATTGGAATTTGCTGGGATATGCAAAGCAGGAGGGAGGAAGACATTTGGACAAAGTAAAGGTATGGAGTTTATAATCTGGTCTCCAGCTGATATGGTGCTTGTTACAAAGGTCCAGATATAACAACCGAAAAAATGACTGGATCACCAAATATGAACTGAGGCAGGCGTTTAGGAGCTATTTTGCAGATGGAAGCAATTCTTCATAATGATGTAAATATCATTTTGAATTTATCACACCCCTCAATTTGAAGCCACAAGCAAACAGGGTTCACCCAGAGTCAGTTCACAGTGAGCTCCATGGAGACAGTGACAGCCACAAAACATGAGTATGAGACACATTTTTCAGGCAGTTAAGGCATGTAAGGGACTGAGGAGTCAAAGAAAAATAGAGAATGACCCCGAGATAGAGAGCAGAAAGAAATCTGTGACTTTACTCTTTGTTGTAGCTGTCAGCTTCATACTTCTCTGGTTGGTGTATATTTTATATTTCTTCAATGTTGGTTATTATTTGGATGATTTTTATCTCTTTGAACTAATCACATTTATGGTGCGAGACTTAAGTTGCTGCATAAATGCATTTATTTATGTGGTGATGCAGAATAGTCTCAGAGACCAGTTAAAGTATGCAGTGAAATATCCACTTCTAAAAATAGTTCAATTGATGAATAAATGCATGTAGCTGGGAGCCAACATTAGGTGCAGCAGAGAATGGAATGAGGAGTCCACGTGAGGAATGGACCCAAAGGAGAAGGAGGAGCAGCAACATGATAACACTCCTTTCCTAATGGGCAAGGAATGACTCCATCTGAGGGGCAAAGTGAATGAGATTGGAGGTGTAAAGCCAGTGTAAAGTGCTGTCAGCAATAAGCAACAATTAGGAGAAAGTGGGACAACAAAAGCAAAACCGAAAAA
>NW_025187712.1:1466-3046 GCF_004010195.1 Chiloscyllium plagiosum | reverse complement strand
ACAGTGACATTTGTGCCTGTTGCCATGTGGGGACTTGTGGGAGCACAAGGGAGATCCTGATCCCTTTCAGAGGAAGGAGAGACCTTGGTACTGAACCTGGTAGGATATTGACCCTGTAGATGTTGGGATCTCCCCTCACTTCTGCCCCCCCCCCCTTCCTTGACTGGGATGTTTGATGTTTCAGAGAGTGAAGCTGGATTGAAGTGGGAGGGGGAGGCCTCACTTGGCCCCCTGATCATCCTGGATACTGAGCTGACCAACCTGCCAACTCAGCCCCTGACTGAGGGTGACAGAAAGTTGCAGGAGAGGTCTCCAAGCGGTGAGTTGGCTGCCTGCTAGTTTCCCTTTCTGTCCCTGTTTTCCCTCTGTAACCATTGGTTTCTCCTTGTTTTGTAGGTGTGGAGTCTGTGCTGGTTTTGATGGTGGTCCTGACTGTGACAGCTGTCTGTCTGATCTCTGCTTCATTGCTGGCCTTGTTCCTGTACAGGAGACACAAGCAAACACCCATCCACTGGTGATTGGAATAGACAATAAAGCAGTGATTCATGGTGTCTTCTCTCTGGACCTGGTTTGTTTCATCATTCTTGGTTTAAACCATCCCTGGGTACAATCCCTGAGTTGAGCCTCTCCAATCCCTGAACTGAGCTTTAATTGGGTTATGGAAGATATGTTTGCTGCTTCCAGGGAGTACAGGGGATTGATGACCACCTTGGAAAGGGGCTTTCCATTCTGATTAAATCACTGTTTGCAGAATGTGCTGGAAGAACTGCTCAGATGTGGCAGTGTGTGAGGGAGGAACAGCTGGTGTTTCCAGTCTGTTTAGATTCTCTTCAGCAGTGTCCAGGTGCGTTTCATTGTTACCATCTCCCGGTGTGTGGCCAGTCCTATTGTCAGTGTCCTGTTTTCCCTCGGAATACTGAAATCTACAGTATTCAGTTTTCAAACTGATGGACTGAATGTTATCCTGTCCCTAAACCATCAAACTAAATGTCCAGAAAGGTATCTGCTCAGTCAAATGCTGAGAACCCCATTTGGAATATTGATTACTCTTGTTCTATTCTTTGAGGTGAATTTGTTCAACTGTTCTCTCTCATCTAGAACAGGGGATGTGGTTTAAGCCATCGAAGACTACCTGCTCTTTCTTGAAATTTTTCAAGATGTCATCTCATTCCCCATTTTCCACCTTCCATATTGTCCTCCACAGTAAACACTGAACTGTTCTTGCTCCACATGGGAGTACAACATGTTAACAATAGTCATCAATGAAATGGAGGGCAAGATGTGTAATGGTGGCAGTGCAGCTGTGGAAGAGGAACTGTTCTATGTACCAGACAGAGGCAGGCGTAGCTGTGGTCCATTCAGGTGCCCATGGCTACCCCTTTGGTCTGACAGTTGGTTCCACCAACCAACCCCACCACCCTGTGGCTGAACACTCCAACTGCCCCTCCTATTCTAAGGACATGCAAGTCCTAGACTGCTTCTGCTACCAAATTCTAGCCACCCACAACTGGGAGGAAGGACACCTCATCTTCCACCTTTAGGATCTTTAGGACCCTCCAACCTGATGAGATCAATGTGGA
>NW_025187712.1:0-1254 GCF_004010195.1 Chiloscyllium plagiosum | reverse complement strand
TGCTGCCTGACTGGCTGTACTTTTCCAGCACCACATGTTTTGACTTGAGACCAGTAGTCAGAATGGCATAAACCTGGAGAGGGGGGGTAAATAAGTTCCATTTCAAGGCTCCAAAACAACCACTGAAAGCTAACTCTACTAATTCTGGTTCTGAGAGCTGGACTGCACCCGTTCAGGCTGCTTCTTTTATTCCAATTTCTTAAACAAACCCCAAGGCCTCATAAGCTGTTTACTTCACAGGTTACTAATAGACAGTTACCTGCCTTTGCCTCCAAGATTCTTGTCAAAAACCAGGAAAAAATATAATTCTTACATTGACAGTACTGTCACACGCTGAACACTCTGGAAGGAATTTACCCTCTGGACTAAAAGCAAGATACTGCGCAGCCTGTAAATCTGAAGCAAACCACACAATCCTGGGGAAAAACAACATGGTCTGGCAGCATTGGAGGAGAGATACTGTAAACCTTTCAAAAGTCACACTCAACACAAAACATGAACTGTGTTTCCACACACTCTGTGAAGATTTCTCTTGCATTCTCGCTGGCGGTATAGCCGTGCAGTGGTTAGCATTACTGCATCATCGCACCAGGCACCTGGGTTTGATCCCAGCATTGGCCAATGATCTGTGTGGAGTTCTCCCTCCATCTGTGTGGGTTTCCTCCCACAATACAACAACTAACAACAGGAAAGCAGCTGACTTCAGGGTGTGGTTAGGAACATGGGACTGAGATACCATAGCAATTACAGAAACCTGCCTCAGTGATAGATTGGACTGGCAGCTGGAAGTTCCACAATACGAACGTGACAGGAAGGGAGGCAAGAGAGGAGGGGGAGTGATGTTTTTGACGAGGGATATCGTTGCAGCTCTACTCTGGGAGGGTATTCTTGGGAATACATCCAGGGAAGTTGTTTGGGTTGCACTGAGAAATAAGAAAGGGATGATCACCTCATTGGGATTGTATTATAGACCCCCCAATAGTCAGAGGGAAATTGAGAAACAAACTTGTAAGGAGATCTGAGTTATCTGTAAGAATAATAGGGTAGTTATGGTAGGGGATTATAACTTGCCAAACATAGACTGAGACTGTCATAGTGTTAAGGGTTTAGATGGAGAGAAATTTTCTAAGTGTGTACAAGAAAATTTGTTGATTCATTATGTCGATGAACCGACTAGAGAAGTTGCAAAACGGGACTACTCTTGGGAAATAAGGCAGGGCAGGTGACTGAGGTGTCAGTGGGAGAGCATTTTGG
>NW_025187711.1:0-3046 GCF_004010195.1 Chiloscyllium plagiosum | reverse complement strand
ATTGTGGAGAGTGGGCCACAAAGTGAGACTGAGATGAGAACAGCTATGATGGTAAAAGAAAATGTTGGAACAGGATTGAGGGATTGAATGGCTTCCCCCACTCCTACTACGCACCTTCCAGGTTCTAATTACCTCATCGGCTTCACATCCTCTTAAATGTACGGTACCTGTAAGTGAAGTCTATATTCCAGCTGAGGCAGAAGTAGTGCCTTGCACACCAAGAACATAAACTGCTTGCAAATGTCCGCCTTGCGCATAGCAATTAACTGAGTTGACTCACAAATCACTCTCTTGACCTCTCCCACCAATGTCAGTGACATCTCCACCCAATTTCCTCTTCATCAGCATTCCATGACAATGCATTACTGAAACATATATGGCTACAATGTAAATTAATCAATTTGTTTTGTACCATTTTTCACAGCCTGTTTTATTTCGAGAGTTTCATGTAAAAAATAATTTTGCAGTGCAACAGAGCGAACTACATCAGGTTATGGACGAGAGTGTAGTGCTGGAAAGGCACAGCAGGTCAGGCAACATCCGAGAAACAGGAAAGTCGATGCATCGGGCAAAAGCACTTCAACATGAGGTTATGTGCAGGGATAAAGTGATAGGCACAGAATGGATACTTTTTTGCAAAAGCATGTGAATTGACATTCTTTGAATGAGTTTTCGGGGATGAAGAATGGAGGTTTGGGCTATTAAATGTTCCTTCTGCAGAATGTGGGAGCTAAGGATCACCACTCGTGGCCCTGCTGACTGCATCTGCGTAAGTGAACCCAACTCAAGCTCCTCGAAACCCACATTAGCCAACTGTAGCTGGAATTGGATGAAGTTCAGTTCATTCAGGAGATGGAGTGGTTATTGAAAGGTTCCTCAGGAACAAGAAGGAAATAGATGGGTTACCATCAGGGGATGGAAAGGGAACCGGCAGGCAGTGCAGGGATTCCCTATGGTAGTTCCACTCAGAAACAACTACATCGTTTTGGACACTGTTGAGGGGGATGACCGACCATGGATAAGTAATAGGGCACAAGTCTCTGGTACAGAGTCTTTCCCTGTTGCTCTGAAGGGAAGTTTGAAAAGAAGCAGAACATTAGTCATTGGGGACTCCACGGTTAGAGGGACAGAGAGGAGGTTCTGTGGAAATGAGAGAGATTCACGGTTGGTGTGTTGCTTTCAGGGTTTGTGATGCCTCTGATCATGTTTTCGTGATCTTGAGGAGGAGGGGGAGCAGCCCCAAGTCGTGGTCCACAGAGGCAGCAACAACACTTGTAAGAAGAGATTTCGGGATTCAAGGCAGATTTTCAGGGATCTAGGGTGGAAGCTTAGAAGTCAGGCAAAGAGAGTTGTTATCTTTGGTTTTTCACCCGTTCGACGTGCTCGTGAGACAAGGAACAGGGAGACAGAGAAGTTGAACACGTGGCGGCAGCGACGGTGCAGGTGGGAGTGTTTTGGATTTCTGGATAATTGGGTTTCTTTCCAGGGTAGGTGGGACCTCTACAAAAGGAATGGTCTTCACCTGAACCAGAAGGTACCAATATCCTGGGGTAAATCTTCTAATGCTCTGCGGGTTGGTTTAAACAAGTTCTGCCGGGTAATGGGACCCCAAATTGTAGTATGAGAAAACAGGGGGTGGTAAGTAGAGAGGTCCAAAATAATTTATCTAGGTCGGAAGAGGGCACCGGTAAGCAAGAAGTTAGATTGAAGTCTGTCGATCCCAATGCCAGGAGCATGCATAATAAGATGGGTGAAATTGCAGCATGGATAGAAACCTGGAATTTCGATGTTGTGGCCGTTTCGGGGACGTGGGTAGATCACACGCAGGAATATTTGTTGCAGGTTCCAGAATTTTGAAGTTTCAGTAAGAACAGAGAAGATGCTAATAGAAGAGGGGGGATGTGTGGCATTGTTACTCAAGCACAGTTTTACATTTGAAGAAAGTGCATTTGTGGACTGGTCTACTAATGTAGTATGGGCTGAGTTTATAAACAGGCAAGGAGAGGTCACCCTGTTGTTAGTTCTCTATTAGCCTGAGAAGTTCCAGAGATGTGGAGGAAAGGATAGCAAAGATGATTCTCGAAAGGAAAAAGAGTGACAGGGCAGTTATTTTGGGAACTTGAACTTTCAAGAATTGACTGGTAATATTACAGTTCAAGTACTTTAGATCGGTTAGTTTCTGTCCAAAGTGTTCAGGAGGGTTTCTGATTAGATTACATTAGATTACTTACAGTTGGCCCTTCGGCCCAACAAGTCCACACCGACCCTCCAAAGGGTAAGCCACCAAGACCCATTCCCCTACATTAACCCCTTCACCTAACACTACGGGCAATTTACCATGGCAAATTCACCTAACCTGCATATTTTTGGATTGTGCGAGGAAACCAGAGCACCCAGAGGAAACCCAGGCAGACACGGGGAGAATGTGCAAACTCCACACAGATAATTACCTGAGGCGAGAATTGAACCTGGGTCTCTGCTGCTGTGAGGCAGCAGTGCTAACCATGTAGAGAGACCAACAAGGGGCGAGGCAACATTAGATTTAATTCTGGGTAATGAACCCAGCCAGGTGATAGAATTGGAGGGAGGTGAGCTTTTTGGTGATAGTGACCACAATTTGGTTATCTTTACTTTAGCAATGGAAAGGATTAATTGTATACCGCAGGGCAAGATTTAGAGCTGGGTGAAAGGCCATTAGGAAAGATTCACGATGCAAAAGATGGGGGCAAAAACTGGAACGGATGGACACGCTTATTCAAGGAACCGCTAATGCATGTCCTTGATATGTATGTACGTGTTAGCCGGGGGCGGGGCGGGGGGATGAGTGGTGGAGTTGTCGAGTGCAGGAACCGTGGTTTATGAAGGACATTGAATCTCTTGTAAAGAGGTAGAAGAAGGCTTTTGCGATGGCTCAATTAGGGAGCTTGAGAGTTACATATTAGCCAGTAAAGATGTAAAGAAAGAGCTAAGGAGAGCCAAGAGGGGACATGAGAAATCGTTGGCGGTTAGGATGAAGGAAAACCCAAAGGCTTTCTATAGGTATTTC
>NW_025187710.1:0-3046 GCF_004010195.1 Chiloscyllium plagiosum | reverse complement strand
TGGGTCCAGGTCGATGTGCTTATTGATTGAATCTGTGGATGAATGCGATGCCTCTAGGAATTCCTTGGCTGTTCTCTGTTGGGTTGTCCTATAATAATAGTGTTGTCCCAGTCGAACTCATGTTACTTGTCATCTGAGTGTGTGACTACTAAGGATAGCTGGTCGTGTCGTTTCGTGGCTAGTTGGTGTTCATGGATGCGGACCGTTAGCTGTCTTCCTGTTTGTCCTATGTAGTGTTTTGTGCAGTCCTTGCATGGAATTTTGTACACTACATTGGTTTTGTTCATGAACAGATTTGGATAGGACTGTGATGGGTTACTCACCACATGCCTGGAGGGTGCAGCTCCAAGAAGAGTCAAGAAGCTTGATATCATCCAGTACAAAGCAGCCTGCTTGATTGGCACCACATCGACAAACATTCACTCCCTGCACCACTGATGTTCAGTAGCAGCCGAGTGCACCATCTACAAGATACACTGCAGAAATCCACCAAATCTCCTGAGACAGCACCTTCCAAACCCACAACCATTTCCATCTAGAAGGACAAGAGCAGCAGATACACAGAACACCACCACTTACAGGTTCCCCTCCAATCCATATGCATCCTGACTTGAAAATATATTACTGTTCCTTCAGTGTTACTGGGTCAAAATCCTGGACTTCCCTCCCTCTGGGCATTATAGGTTTATCTACGGCACATGGACGGCAGCAGTTCAAGAAGGCAGCTCACCAACATCTTGCAACGGGCAGGATTGTGGCTCAGTGGATAGTGCTGCTATGTCATAGCGCCAGGGACTTGGGTTCAATTCCACCCTGGGATAACTGTCTGTGTGAAGTTTGCACATTTTCCCCATGTCTGTGTGGGTTTCCTCCACACAGTCCACAGATGTGTCGGTTAGCTGGATTAGACATGCTAAATTGCACGTAGTGTCGAGGGATGTGCAGGCTGGGTGGGTTGGCCATAGGAAATGCTGCAGTACAGGGATGGGGTCGGTCCAGATGGGATGCTCTTTGGTGGGTTGGTGTGAACTTGACAGGCTGAATGGCCTGCTTCCACCCTATATAATGATTCCATGATTCTCAAGGGAAACTCGGAATGTGTTTCGGAATGTGTTTCAAGACAGCAATACCCATGTGCTCGGAGTGAGTTTGAAACAAAAAGACCATCTGCACTGCTTACTATTCCATCAGTCTTTGTGTCAATGTGGAACTATGATTCTCATTAATACATACAGTAAGTACTTAAGGCCTCACCACAGAATCCTTGTGGAACACCACTCGTCACTTTCTTTCTATGTTGTCTGTCACGAAACCAGCCTCCAAACCAAGTCAAATATTCATCTTCAATCCCATGGGTTTTAACTTTGGTCAGCAGACTCTTTTGTGGAAAATTATCATCAATTCTGAAAGTTGATAAGTCTATATCCATCAACTATTTTAGTTCATGCATTTGGTTTGTTAGTTAGAATCAACCATCACAAATCTATGTGGACTATTTCCAATTCTCTACATGTTCATTCTCTCACCTATTAATTATCGATTCCAATGAAACCCCCAAAAGAGATGTTAGATTGACCAGGATATAATTTCCTCGGTTTCCTCTCATCTTTCTTGAACCCATGGAGTTACAGCAAGACATTTTCCAAACTAAAGGAATGGTTGCTGCTTTGGAAGCTGATGGGAAAAGCTTCTGAAACTTCTTCCCCCACCCTCCTCCTTTAAACCCCTGAGGTCCTGAAGATCTGTCAGCCTTTAGAGCTGCTCACTCTCCAATGCTGTTTTCTGGCACGTATCAAGTTTTGTGAATTCCAGTCTTCCATTCATTATGAACCTCCCTGGAATGGAAGCTGCATTATCCCGTTCCTTGACTGTGAAGACTGACACAACTAATTATTGTACATATTGGCCATTCCCTTAGTTTCATTCGTGGAATTCCCAGTTTGTTTTTAAAGGGCTCACATTGCACTGGAGCCCTCTTGATTTTGTAATTTTCGTGTAAAACATTTGTATTATTCTTGTGACCCCTTGCAGGTCTCCCTCTCAATCACTTTTTTGTAACTCTTGCTTCCTTTTTGTCTTCCTTTGCAGTTCTTCATATCTTCCTTCAGTTTCCTGAATTCTCACTGATATTCCCACATTCGAGTGTTCTCGTCTTTAGTTTTCTGTGTTCTTTCACTTATTTATTCAGTGACGATGTGCTAACAAGTGGGGACCTGTTCCATACTGAGCTGAATTCATCTTTAACCATCTCCCCATCTCATTGAGAGTCTGATCTGACAATTTTGGCTGACAGCAATCTCTGTTGAATTCTGTTTTCTGAGAGGTGGGTGTCACTGGCATAGATCAGCATTTGTTACCCAAGACTAATTGTCCTTGAACTGATGGCCTTGCTGTGGCCTTGCTGTGGGGCTGGAGTCACATGAAGTCCAGACTGGGTAAGGCTGAGGCTGGACAGCAATCAGGGATCATTATTGTGGTCACCATTAATGAGGCTTGCTTTGTGATTCGAATTCAAATGCCAGCACTTGTCTCTCGGGGAGATAGTACATTTCGATTTATTGTGGCAGGACCTGTGTTTTGTATCTCCGCTGAAAGATAACAGCTCCCTTAGTTTTACAGTGTCAGCCTTGACTGTGTGTTCAACACAGGAATTAGGAGAGGGAGGAGGCAATTCAGCCCTTCGAGCCCACTCCGCTATTTAACATGACCGTGGCTGATCTTATCCTGGTCTCAACTCCACTCTCCTGCCTGCTCCCCATCGCTCTTTATCTCACTTTCCATCAGAAACACATCTTTCTTGAACCTGTTGATTGATTCTGTCTCCACTGCACTCTGGGATTTCACAGATTCACAACCCTCTGGGAGATGTAGTTTCTCCTCAGCTCAGTTCTGAACCGACCTCCTCTCACTCTATATCGATGACTTCTTGTTCGAGACTGCCCCGCAAGGGGGAGCATCTATTCAACGTCCACCTTCTCAATCCCCTTTCCCATTTTCTATCCATCAATCAGATCCCTCCTTCATTCTTTTGAACTCCAGCGAGTAC
>NW_025187709.1:0-3046 GCF_004010195.1 Chiloscyllium plagiosum | reverse complement strand
CCTGCAGTTTCCTTCTCCACCGTATGCTTCCTAAATCTTGTCTAATCGCATCGTAATTGCCTTTCCCCCAGTTGTAACTCTTGCCCAGTGGTATACATCTATCCCTTTCTATCACTAAAGTAAACATCACAGAATTGCGATCGCTGTCACCAAAGTGCGAACCTACTTCCAAGTTTAAAACCTATCAAGAGAAGAGTAAGGGAACTTGGGATTCAGTATTCCCTCTAGTACCCAACCAGAGACATGCGGGCCTTTTATGGATCCATGAACTCGTCTGACTCTGCAGAGAAAGCGAAAACTTTGTGGACATTTTAAATTCCCCTATCAATTTTGTTTCGGTTTTGGTTTTTTAATATGTTTATTTTTGGAAAGTTTTGATAGCTTGTCTGTTGTAGTAGTTTTAGTTTGTGTAGTTTTTAAGCTCTATGAGACTTTATTTATTAATGATCAGTAATTCGAGTTCTTCCTCTCTCGCGTTCAAGTGTTGCTACAGTGTGTTCTGGATAATGATGTGCTTAAATGGTGTACCTGGAACATTAATGGGAGCCATTGGCCAGTCAAGAGGAAAACATTACTTTCTAGTCTTAAAAAAAGAGAGGGTGGATGTTGTCCTATTGCAGGAGATGCACCTTGATGAAAGGAAACATTTGACGTTCCAGCAGGGCGGGTTTGATCGGGTTTATTTCTCGTCTTTTAATACTTGGAGTAGGGGAGAAGTCAGACTGGATAGGAAGAATCTTCCATTTAAATTACTTGATTGTATTTGACACTCACGGGAGGCTCATAATCCCCAAAGCCTTGAACTATGGTAAATACTACAATATTTTGAATGTTAATGCGACCCCTACCAAACCCCCACCCCCGGCGCACACTCTTAAAATCCTGGTAGATGCATTTTCCAAATTCAGTCATCTTGCATCATGGCACATTATCGTATAAGGAGATTTCAACTGTCTTATGGACCGCACTGTGGGTATAATTTCCAAAGGTCCCCCAATACCCTCGTTATAATGTAAGCAATTAGTGGATTTGTCTGTAGAACTAGATGTCTGGAGGCAGACCTACCTCACAAGTCGGGATTTAAGTTTCTCCTTTAACATGCAGAAATGCCACACGACGGTTGATCTCTTCCCCATCCCTGCAACAATCTTAGATTCGGTGGCATCCTGCACAATTGGGAATGTAACCATTTCTGACCATGCTTATTGATTAAAATTAAGGACAATATGACAGATTCGAGACACTGGCGAAGGTATCCCTTTATTCTTCAGGCTAGTTAGTTCATTGAGTATTTTTGTAATGAATTCAGATCTTTCTTAGCCATTAATACAAATTCAACCAGTAACACATCCATTCTATGGGAAATTGCTAAGGCTTATGCCAAGGGAATAATTATTCCTTAGGATGCAGCAGATGAGGGAGCAGGAACACTGGCTTGAGGCACAGCTGAGGGCAGCTGAGAGGACATACTGTGATAGACCCTCAGTGGTTAAGCTGCAGAGGATCACAATGCTTTGGTCTACAGTGAATTCCACCCTCACACAGACAGCCAAGAAGGAACTTACTTTTGAAAAAGAAAGGCTGTTTGAACATGATTATCAGCCAGGCAAGTATTTAGCCCATCTTGCCAGGAAAACGAGCGCCGCCCTCAAGCCATTACCTCAATTAGGGAAGGTACTGGGCTCCTTACCTTCGATTCCAAAAAGGATCAATGCAGCCTCTCCGAGATTTTCCGCCGAATTATTTCAGACTGAACATTGTGAGGATAGATGTATTAAGATGGAGTCATTTTTCAAGAACCTGGGTCTTCCAGAAGTAACCCCTGAATAAGTGTTGTGTCTTCATGCACCATTATCAGAACAGGAGGGTGTGAAGCAGCTTCAGAATGTAAGGCTCATCTCTCTGATGCTGCAGAAAGGAAGACCCTGAAGGATTGTGCTTCTTACACGCCAATCTCTCATTTAAATGTTGGTTTCAAAATCCTGTCTGAGACCCGTGCATGAAAGCTGGAAACTTTGCTGCCTTCCGTTGCCAAAGAGGACCAAACAGGCTTTATAAAGGGCCGCACATCTTCCTACAATGTAAAGAAGTTACTCAATATGATCCAAGAGTGTCAACAACAATCTGTCCAGGGATTATTGATCCCTTCAGATGAGAGAAGGCATTTGATTGGGTTGAGTGGCCGGATCTCTTCTGTACATTAGAACGGTTTGGTCTCTGCAAAGTTTTTATCAAGTGGTTGAGGGTCCTTCACCGTGATCATCTGGCTGCAGTTCTCACTAATGTTGTGCCACCCAGTAATATTAATATTTCTCCAGGCTGCCGACCAGTTGATACCTTTCGCCATTGTTTTTTACGTTGGTGATTGAGCCACTGGCAGAGGCCATCTGTAGGGATGCCAACATATCTGCACCAGAACTGGGAAAGAAGTCACGTAAGATTATATTGTATGAAGATGAGGGTCTTATGTTTTTTCGGCAAATTCCGAAATTTCGGTAGATCATGCGATGCAATGCATTAATTCGCTGTTACCTTTCCGGATGATAAGATTAATTTTACAAAGTTGGAGGCCATGTCTATGGGAGGTCTTAGGGAAATACTTGATACTGAGGGCAAATCCTGGTTTCCTTTTAAATGGTCACTGGGGTGGTTTCCCTATTTCAGCATATTCATTGCATTTGTCTTTGATCATTTATTTAACGTGAACTCTATCCATTTGTTTGACAAAAATTACACAATTCGGATTGCTGTTATTAAAATGAATGTCCTTCCTCATTTCCTACACCCTGTGTGAATGCTTTCTTTGATGTTTCCCAGACAGCAGAATCATGTGGGCGGCACAGTGGTTAGCTCTGCTGCCTCACAACGCCAGTTACCCGGGTTCACTTCCCACTTCAGGCGACTGACTGCGTGGAGTTTGCACATTCTCCGGGTGCTCCGGTTTATTCCCACAGTCCAAAGAATGTGCAGGTTAGGTGAATGGGCCATGCTAAATTGCCTGTAGTTTTAGGTGTAGGGGAAAATATAGGGGAGTGGGTGGTGGGTC
>NW_025187708.1:0-3046 GCF_004010195.1 Chiloscyllium plagiosum | reverse complement strand
GGTAATGAGATCAGGAGCTGAGTGACCCTGGGGAAGCCCAGCCTGGGCGTCACTGAGCAGGGTGTTGCTGAGCAGGTGCTTCTTGAAAGCACGGACACCTTCCCTCACTTTACGGATGAACGAGAGTAGACTGATGGGCTGGTAATTGGCTGGATTGCATGTGTTCTGCTTTTTATGTATCGGAGATACTTGGGAATTTTACATGAAATCGGGGAATTGTCGTTGTTGTAACGGTATTGGAACAGTTTGGCTCGGGCAGTGACAAGTTCTAGAACACATGTTATCAGTACTATTGCCAGACTGATATCAGCATGTGTCCCGTTTAGAGTATCCAGTGTGTCCCACCAATTCTGGATATCAATTGGACTGAATCGAATTGGTTGTTGGCTGGTAAGTGAATTGCTGTGGACCACTGGAGGACGCTGAGATGGATCATCCACTCAGTATTTCTGACTGAAGATTGTTGCGAATGCATTAGCCTTATCTTTTACACTGAAGTGCTGGGCTTTTCCATCGTTAAGGATGGGGATATTTGAAGAATCTCTTCCTCCAGTGAATTGTTTAATTTTCCCCACCGTTTCTCAACTAGATGTGGAAGGATTGCAGAGCTGAGATCTGATCTGCTGCTTGTGGGATCACTTAGCTCTGTCTATCACTTACTGCTTATGCTGTTGGGTGCACAAGTAGACCTGTTTGGTGGCTTCGCCAGGCTTACACCTCATTTTCAGGTATTCCCAGTGTTGCTCCTGCCATCCTGCACACTCCATTGAACCACGTTGATCCTCTGACTTGATGGCAACTGGTGCGTGGGGGATATGCGAGGCCATGAAGTTGTGCGGGAGTACAATTCTGCTGCTATTGATGACCCAATACACCTTATGGACTCCCATACTTGAGCTGCTAGATCTGTTCGACGTCTGTCCTATTTCGCACCGTGATAGTACCACCCAACATGATGGAGGTTATTCTCAATGTGCAGGTGTGACTTTGTCTCCACAATGACTATGCGGTGGTCACTCTTACCGATACTGTCATGGACAGATACTTCTGCAACTGGCAGATTAATAAGGATGAGGTCAGGTATGTTTGTTTTCTCTCTTGTTGGTTCCTTCACCTTCTGCTGCAGACCCAGTGGAGCTGTTATGTCCTTTAGTACCTGAGCAACTCGATCAGTAATGCTGCGGCTGAGCTACTCTTAGTTTTGGACATTGAAATCCTTCAACCAGAGTACATCTTCGTCCTTGCCACCCTCAGTGATCTTTTTATTAGATTAGATTACTTACAGTGTAGAAACAGGCCCTTCGGCCCAACAAGTCCACACCGCCCCGCCGAAGCGCAAACCACCCAGACCCCTACATTTACCTCTTACCTAACACTACGGGCAATTTATTATAGCCAATTCACCTGACCTGCACATCTTTGGACTGTGGGAGGAAACCGGAGCACCCGGAGGAAACCCACGCAGACACGGGGAGAACATGCAAACTCCACACAGTCAGTCGCCTGAAGCGGGAATTGAACCCGGGTCTCCGGCGCTGAGAGGCAGCAGTGCTAACCACTGTGCCACCGTGCCGCCCACGGTGGCACAGTGGTTCCCCCCATTGTTGTTCAGCATGGAGGAGTACTGATTCATCAGTTGAGAGAGGCTGGCACATGGTAATCAGCAGGAGGTTTCCTTTCCCATGTGTAAACTAAGGCCATGAGACTTCATGGGATTTTGAGTCACTGTTGAGGACTGCCAGAGCAATTTCCTTCCAACTATATCCCATTGTGCCGCCACTTCTGCTGTGTCTGTCCTGTTGGTGAGATAGGAGATATCCGGGGAAGGTGGTGGGGTGGCTGGAACATAGTCATACACAGAGAATCATACCTTACAGACAATGTCAGGCTGTTGCTTGTCGAGTTTGTTTATTTCAATTCACTGTTTCCTGCCAACTGTCCCATTCTAGAAACATGTCCATACATTGGCTCCAATCCACTCAGATTTAAGTTTGCGAACTGGTCTTTGTGCTTTATCAAAATGTTTCTAAAAATCCAAATGTTTTACATCCATTGCTTCTCATTCATTTATCTCTCAGTCTGTTTATCAATTATAATTCCCATTTCATAAATCTATTTTAGCGTTGTCTATGACCATCACTTACTTTCCCAATAATTTCCCGTAAACGATTTACTTACTCTGTTCTATGTTCCATGTACTCTATCATTTGCCCACACCAGACTCGGTTTTCCTTGTATTGTTAGAAATTTCCGTGAAGACAGAACTGAAGTAGTGGCTTCATAATTCTGCCATTTCTCTGTTTCCCATTCTCTATTCTCTGGTCTCAAACTGTAAGGAAGCTGCACGTGTTTTCTCATATTTCTCACATTGACATAATTTGACAAGCTATTACAGTTCACTCTTATAACCCTTGTGAATTTACTCTTCAGAAATCCATCAATTCCTGCCTTAAGCTGCTCAATGATTGAACTTCCACACCATACACTCCTAGGAGCATAGAATCTGTGCCAACAGAAATACAACACGATCTATATTATTCCCACTTTCCTACACCAGGCCCAAAGCCTGGAATGTTATGACATTTCCAATTGCACGTTCAAGTGCTTTTTAACCATTGTGAGGTTACCCGTGATAATTCCCCTCTCAGGCAGTACATCCCAGATCCCAACATCCTCTGGGTGAAAACAACTATCGTTAAATCCTCTCTAAACCTCAAACACTTCACTTTAAAAGTGTGTTCCCTTGTTCTTGACTCTCTGGCTAAAAGGAACAGCTGCTATCCATCTCCCCTCTCCATGCTCCTCATAATCTTATCCTTCTGAATCACGTCCCCCTCAGTGTCCTCTGCTCCAAAGGAAACAACCCGAGCTTATCCAGCCTCTTTCCATAGCTGATATGCGCCATCCCAGGGAACATCCTGGTGAATCTCCTCTGCACCCTCTCCGGTAAAATCACGTCCTACCTGTCATGTGGCTCCCAGAATTACACACGGTACTCCTTATTGGCCTAACCAAAGCCCTGTACAGCTCTTATAATCTACGCCCC
>NW_025187707.1:0-3046 GCF_004010195.1 Chiloscyllium plagiosum | reverse complement strand
GAAACTCGTTGTATCTGGAGCTAACTGTTCAGTTCTGGAAAGTTGCATTTGATGAACACATTTACTAAAACCGAAATTCAAATTCAACAAATATTCATTCAGTCTTAGAGTAACAGTCTTGTTTCATGAATTGGACAGGTTGATAACGAACAATGAATGACTGAAGAATTCCGAGGTGCAGAGCATTCCAGGTGATATATTCCAGGTTGGATGTGCTTTACCTTGACGCTGCTAATATTATCAGACAAACAGATATGATAAGGAAACGAGGTGGCATGTGGAAGTGTGACATTTTTGCCATTAGAGAGATGTGTTTTTGGGAGGTCGGGGCTGACAACTCAATATTCTGTGTTACCAGAACTATAGTCAGGACAGCAGAGAGGGTAAAAGAGGAACTGGTGTTGCCTTTGTAATTATGGAGTCAGTTACTGGCGTAAGAAGGGACGATATCTTGAAAGGATCTTCTAATGAGGCTTGGTGTTTAGAGCTCAGGATCAAAACCATGACAGAAACACTGCTATGGATATATTATAGACCACCAGATAAAGGAAAGTACGGGAGCAGGTACAGAACCAAGTTATTGAGATGTGTAAACACAATAATAGGATCATTATGTTCAGGCATTTCAATTCCAAACATTCATTAGGTCAATGATAACTTTTTAAGAGGGGGCAGGTGTTTTGAAATTTATTCCAGAGAGCTTCTTATATCAACGTAGAGCAGGTACAAAAAAGGACAGTGCAGTGCCTGGCCTCACTGTGGGGAACGAAGCCAGTCAGCTGTTCCAGCTAGAAGTGGGAGAGCATTATAGGACCAGTGACTGTGATATCACACATTTTGACTTTGCTAAGGAAAAGACCCCAACAATGTTAGAAAAATAAGAGCTATTTGCATTGGAGAGACAGATTTTATGGAAACAAATGACATGATCTGGCCAAAGTGCAGTTGTGTCTGGATGAAAGTGTAGCAGAACAAGATGGGGCGGGGGTTGGGGGATCATTTGATTAAAATTGAATTGATGACAGTGTCGGCCCAGCATGTTACACCGAAGATAAAATTTAAGTAAACAAACCCAGAGAACCTCAGATGTCGACACAAATTCCGAACAGGATGAAAAAGGAATGAAAAGCTTAAATCTGGCACCAAGTGAGCAGGTCAATGAAGAACCTAAACGAATATAGAAAGCGTAGTACTAAACTTAAAAAATCAGTGGAAGAGCAGAAGGAAGGTTGATAAAGCTTTAGCGGGTAAGATTATCAAGAATCCAAAGTAATTTTTGTTTGGTTTACTAAGGGGAAGAGGATAACGCGGGAAAGAATGGGAGTATTAGGGACTAAGGAGGCAGCCTGTTTACAGAGCCAGAGAATAGGTTAAAACATGCTACGAATCTGTCTTCAGTTTGGAGAAGCAGTTCTTGGATTCAGGGAGAGTGACCGTTTGACCCTTGAGCAAATTGATACAGGACCTGAGGAAGAATTGGAATTTTATGTAAGATAGAGTGGACAAATCACCAGATTAAAGACCAAGTCTCACATCAATGAAAAGTAAACAATTCTAGAAAATTCGGAGGGCTGTTGAGGCTGGATCATTAAATATCTTCAAGGCTGAGACAGACAGGTTTTTATACAAGTGTTACGTGGAAATCACAGGAAAGTGGAATGGGGGATTAACAAAATAAATATAACCTAATCGAAGGAAAAGCAGACTCAGTGAGAGGATAAACATATTGTTGCCCCTATGTCTAATGGTGTTCTTTTCCAATAGCCCTGTATTCACAAGAACACCATCTCTCTCACTATGGAGTGAGACACAGTTTGGAATGCAATCGAGGGATTCAAGGAATTCATAAACGCGATACTAATATACAGAAAGTACAAGAGGACTGCGATAACACGGATTGCCTGTCGGGGTGAGAATTTGCATCGACACAGTCACCACTGCCAGAAGGAAGACCTCAGCAAGACACCCTCCAAGGCCAAGCAGCGACCTGCACTGGGGAACAGGTAGTCAGAGGCCAGGTGTCAAAGAGTGCTGAAGTCCTAAACACTACATCACTGTCGTGTCTCCTTCCTTCCCTGACCAAAATTAAATATGGAGAGGTAGAGAGACATGCTGTTGGTAGCAGGGTAAGCGGTAGGTCTTTGGCACGAGAGGCTTCGGACAGCTCCATCTCAGCAAAATGTATAGGTAAACTCAAATATAGTCCTTTTAACTTTATTGTTACAGCAGTCGAGATGGCATTTAGGGCAGTCGCATGCTCCTCTTATGGTATGTGGTTGCTCAGGGGGAGATTTCCACCGTCACTGACGGATACACGTGTGGGCACTGCACTTAGCTTTAGATCCTGGGAGACCGTGTTAGGGAGCGACGTTGGGCGGCACGGTGGCTCTTGGGTTAGCACTGCTGCCTCAGAGTACCAGCGATCAGGGTTCAAATCCTGCCTCGGGCAACTGTCTATGTGGAGTTTGCACATTCTCCCCGTGTCTGCATGGGTTTCCTCTGGGTGCTGCGGTTTCCTCCCACAGTCCAAAGATGTGCAGGTTAGGTGAATTGGTCATGCTAAATGACCAGTAGTGTTGCGCATAGGGGAGTGGGTCTGGGTGGGCTGCTCTTCGGTAGGTTGGTGCGGACTTGGTGGACCACTGTAGGTAATCTTATCTAGGATGCACTCAGGGTCATCCGAGATACTGACAAATTCATAGACACGACGCTAGTTATGTTTCTTCAATGACTGTAATATTCCAGTCCAACGTTCATCGTCCTGAGTTCATTAGCTTTACCGGTCAGTCCTGTTGTATTTAAATAAACACAATTTAATCCCAACAGGCGTTCCTTGCTTCCTATCATGTTCCAGGCAGAGAGTAGATGGGCGACCACCAGGAATGGCAAAGGGAGTAGGCAGGGAGTGCAGGAATCCGATGTGGCCATTCCCCTCGAAAACAAGTAGACCAGTTTAGATTGTTGGGGGCGATGTCCGTTCAGGGGAAAGCAGCAGTAGCCAGGTTGGTGGGACTACCACTGGCTCTGGGGCACCATGGGAAAGGGT
>NW_025187706.1:0-3046 GCF_004010195.1 Chiloscyllium plagiosum | reverse complement strand
CATCACCATCCTGGCCGACCATCCAACTCAATAGCCTCATCCTGCCTTTTCCCCACAACCTTTGACCCCATTCGCCCACACCGCTGTACCTAACTGCTTCTCGAACACATTCAGTGATTTGGCACAAACCACTCCTTGTGGTAATGAACTCCACAAGCTCACCACGCTCTGGGTGAAGAAATATTTCCTCATTTCCATCCTAAATGGTCCACCCCTCAGACTGTGACCCCTCCCCCCCCCCCGAGCCCCGACCCTGGTTCTGGACAGACCCACCACCCGGAATCCCCTCCCTCCACCTCCCCTGTCGAGCCCTGTTGGAATTCTATACCTCTCTATGAGATTCCCACCCCCCTCACTGGTCTGATAGCTGGTGGAAACAATCCTAACCTGGTCAATCTCTCCTCACACGCCAGTCCCGATATTGGCACGCTGGAGATCGCTTGGAAGAGATGTACCAGAGTGTGGGAGGTTTGAGTTGTACAGAAAGTTGGAGACGTTTTCCCTGGAGCGCCGGAGGGTGAGATGTGACCCTCGAGAGGTTTATAAAATCATGGGGCTGATGGGACCTGTCTGTTCCCTACATTGGGGGGAGCTCAAGATACGTTTTTAAGGTGAGAGGGGAAAGATTTAAGAAAAACATAACAGGCTACTCCTTTTACCCAGAGCGGGGGTTCGTGTGTGGAGTGAACTGCCTGAGGGAGTGGGTGGGTGTGGGTACATTCGGAGAAGGACCTGGATAGGAAAGGGTTGGGAGGGAGATGGGCCAGTTTAGTTTTGGGGTTAGGGTCGGCCCCGGACTGGTTGGGTCTGTTTCCACGCTGTGGGCTTCGAGCACTGGACCTGAACGTGACGTGCAAATCGAGAATGGACAGAGAACGGGGACACATAGGGGGAGGATGATACCCCAAAACATTGACCTCCCGATGCTGCCTGGCTCAGTGTGTTCATCCAGCCTCCTGCCTGCTCACCGAGATACCCAGGGCCGAGCGTGACGACAATAAAAGCAGAACAAACCAGGCAGCACCCTGACCCCTTCACTGCGGACGGGACAAACCGAGGTAGCGTGCAAAGTCCGCTGACCCTCCCTCAGACCCCGAGTTACCCTTTCGTGAATCCTCAGAAGGGAGGGTCACCCTGCCCAATCAAACGCCCTGCACTTTCGGAAGGATACCCAGCCCTTTGGAGAGGACGCGGAGGGAGGTCTCCGGGAATGGGAGCAGGGAGGAGGGTCCGCAGTGAACGAGGAGAGGGAGAGAGAGAGAGAGAGACGCTGGAACCGTCCCCCTCGGAGCGGGGAAGGTTCGCTGGGAGATGGGATCGAGGCGTTCGGCTGCTCCCAGAGGCAGTCTCTCCCCCACATGGGGATGGGAGGGAATCGGGAACAGATCCCGAGGGAGGGAGGGGGGTGTTTAGTTTGAGGCAGTGAGTTGTTGTGTCCTGGGAAAGTGTACGCAGGGAAAGCGCATTCAACAGGAATTTTCAAAAGGTGTGGAAAAGTCAGGGGGATATCGGGAAAGGATGAATCCACAGGGAGCTGTGGGGGCTGGGGGGGGGGAGAGAGGGTGGGGACAAAATGAAGAGTTGTTTCAAAGGGCCAGCACGGGATAGATGGGCTGGACGGCTTGTCTGTGTGCTGGGAGATACTGGGATAGTTTTCCGGGACTCACCACCGAGCCATAGTCCAGCACCAGGGTCCGCAGCATCCAAGGAGCTCCGAGGCCAAGCAGAATGTCAAATACATTACTGCCGATGGAATTTGAGACAGCCATATCCCCCATCCCTGCAAGAGATAGGCAGGATATCCCAGCCGGTTACACCAGATCTGACAGGCCGGGTTACCTGTCATTCAAAAACACCCACGATCGCACATCCTCCACAACATTACCATCCACTCCAGGACATGGAGATCCCATCCCAACTCCTCCCTCACCCTCACACACACTCCTGTACCTGGGGAGGTCTCTCTAACCCTCCCTCCCTCACCCCCTCCAGCCTGTCCCAAAGGAACAGCAGGAGGCCATTCAGCCCCACTCCCCCAGCCTGTCACACAGGAACAGCAGGAGGCCATTCAACCCCCCTCCTCCAGCCTGTCCCACAGGAACAGCAGGAGGCCATTCAGCCCCTCCCTCCTCCAGCCTGTCCCACAGCAACAGCAGGAGGCCATTCAGCCCCCTCCTCCAGCCTATCACACAGGAACAGCAGGAGGCCATTCAGCCCACGCTCCTCCAACACATCTCACAGGGACAGGAAGGCCATTCTGCCCTTTCATAATCTGCCGTTTCTCCACCCTGAGTCAGCTCGCCTTGACAGAGGGAGACGTGGGAAAGCTCTGAGGTGTCTTCAGGGTCCTACCTTCCCCCTGCAGATCAGTCTGGTCGAGCAGTTCCATCATGTACTCCACTTCAAGACTCAGTTCAGGGAGCTCACACTCAGCGATGGTGTACGAGAGAGACGGCAGGAACTCATCTGCACCATAATGCTGTCCTGGGCACAGGGACACAGGCTGTTACACACTGACTCACCACACACCCTCTCCCCGATCTGACCCCTCCCCACATTGGGAGGGCAAACAGGAACACCTCCATAAAGGGGAAGGCCAACTGTGGACACAACACAACAGAACCATCACCCCCCAGCTCATCAATCCCTCCACTAGGGTACAGGCAGCTTTACTCTGTATCTAACCCCGTGCTGTCCCTGTCCTGGGAGTATTTGATGGGGGGACAGTGTAGAGGGAGCTTTACCCTGTATCTAAACCCGTGCTGTCCATGTCCTGGGGGTGTTTGACTGGGGGACAGTGTAGAGGGAGCTTTACTCTGGCTCTAACCCCGTGCTGTCCCTGTCCTGGGGGTGTTTGATGGGGGACAGTGTAGAGGAAGCTTTACTCTGTATCTAACCCCGTGCTGTCCCTGTCCTGGGAGTGTTTGATGGGGACAGTGTAGAGGGAGCTTTACTCTGTATCTAACCCAATGCTGTCCCTGTCCTGGGAGTGTTTGATGAGGGGAACAGTGTGGAGGGAGCTTTACTCTGTATGTAACCCCGTGCT
>NW_025187705.1:0-3045 GCF_004010195.1 Chiloscyllium plagiosum | reverse complement strand
AGGCCTATACTGCCTGGAATAGTCTCCCTTGTCAAGGTCACATCCATCCTGATGGACTCAGCAAAGGGCTCTATACAACACACAAACAAGGCCGGTGAAAGTGGGCAGCCCTGCCTAACTCTGGATCTGAGGGGGAAGCTTCCAGATCCCACCCGTTGATTGAGACTGCGCGAACGATGTTGTTGTGGTGCAGTCGGATCCAATTGCAGACTCCCTCCCCAAAGACAATTTTGGAGAGTAGGTCCCACATGGAGGTGTGTGTGATATTCTGTCAAAAGCCTTCTCCTGGCCCAGGCTAATCAATTCAGTTTATTGAGGACATGACAAAGATGGTTAGTGAGACAAAAGTGGACGATATTGACTTCAGTCCTCCTCATGACAGACTGGTACAAAAGCTTGCTATCAGGGATGAGATGGCATGACAGACTGGTACAAAAGCTTGTTATCAGGGATGAGATGGCAAGATGTATACAGAACTGGAGTAGTAGGAAGACAGAGGGGGCAGTGAATGAATGGTTTAAGGAATGGAGACTTGTGATTATTGGTGTTCTGCAGGGATCAGTGCTGGCAGCTCTGCAGTTTATGGTCGATTTGGAGGAAAACGTGGTTGGTTATTTAATAGGTTTGCATATTAAACAAATATTGGTGGAATTCCAGATAGTGAGGAAGATTGTCAGAGGATACAGCAGTTGGAGTTGAGATTACTTACAGTGTGGAAACAGGTCATTTGGTCCAACAAGTCCACACCGCCACGCCGAAGCGCGACGCACCCATACCCCTACATTTCCCCCTTAGCTAACACTACGGGCAATTTAGCACGGGGAGAATGTGCAAACTCCACACAGTCAGTCGCCTGAGGCGAGAATTGAACCCAGGTCTCTGGCGCTGTGAGGCAGCAGTGCTAACCACTGTGCCATCGTGCCGCCCAATAAAAGGGATGTGATCTATTTTCAAAGGTTAAGTGTAGATTTAATAGTTAATGGTAGAACCCTTAGGAGTATTAACATGCAGAGCGCTGTGGGTGTGCAGGTTTACAGATCATTGAAGGTGGCAGCTCAGGCTTTTAAGGGAGTGAAAAATGCCTATGGCATGCTTGCCTTCACTGGAAGGGGCATTGAGGATATGGATAGATGAGTTACGCTGGAGCATCATAGAACTTAAACGAGGCCACATTTGAGATACTGTGTGCAGTTCTGGTCACCAGAAGGATGGGGATGCTTTGGAGAGGGTACAGAAAATGTTTACCCGGATGTTGTCTTGTATTGGGAAGTTTAGCTGTGAAGAAAGGTTGGATAGACTGGGTGTGTTCTCAATAGAATGCAGGAGGTTGAGGGAGCTGATCGAGGTTTATAAGATTGTTACTGGCGTGGACAGAGTGGACAATATGAGGCTTTTTCCCAGGGTTGAAGGGGTACAGGGGCCACAGTTTCAAGGTGCGATTGACGGAGGAAGGGAGAAGTTTAAAAGAGCTGTGAGTGACAGGTTTTTCACAGAAAGGCTGCTGAGTGCCTGCAATGTGCTGCCAGAGGAAGTGGTGGAAACAGACACGACAGCAGCTTTCAAGAAACACCTGGACGAATACATGAATAGGAAGGGAAGAGAGGAATAGGAATCCTGTAAGTGAATACATTTGTAGAAAGTAAGTACAAAATGACTTGTCACAGGCTTGCAGGGCCGAAGGACCTGTCGCTGTGCTGCGTTGTTCTTAGTTCTCTTCTTCTCTGTGTTCTACGATCTAAGACCTGAGCAAGCTGCAGCTCAATGAGAGCTATTTGAGATTGTGAAACAGCAGTAAATTTAATTTCTGACATTACAGCAAATAATTAACACTTGACCAGCATTGCAGAGTAGAAAGGAATCATGATTTAGCTACTGCTATATTGCTCAATATGGGATTTTGCTGTGCATCAATTGTCATCATGCCATCTTTGCACGCAGTGAGATTTCCCATCAGCCAACTCCTCGTTTTGGAACGGTTTCAAAAACGTCTGGCCTGAAAATCAACTTCCGGCTGACATGTTTAATGTTTGATGTTGGTGAGAGAGACAATCCCTGGGATCTTGCTGTGCTATCTCTAAAAAAAAAATCCCTGTCTTTTAATTGATCCCGTTTCTTTTATCCCAGGGAATTATTATTCACTTGGAAAATCCAAAGAGAGAGAGAGAGAGTTTTGGCAAGGTGAAATTTGAAAAGAGCATCCTCCAAGAGGAGAACACAATCCTGAGGCCTATTCCACAGGCCGCACTCCGTGGGGCCCCACTTCAGTTGTGTACCTTTATTTTCTCAAAGACTGGTTTCATCTGTTGGACCCTAGTTTTTTAACAGTCCCCTGGTTAACCAGGTCCTGTCAGATTATGGGCCTGTCATTTTAAAACAGGTTTGAAGCCTGGGGTTAAAGTAACCAAGGTCTTCAGATTTGACACAAAGGTTTTAACCCCCACGTCCCCACCCACAGCGAGTGTCTGACTGACAGAACTTCCCAAAGAGGAAAGTAAAATCCTAAATGTCAAACTGTCTCTTAAAGACTTGTTATGATGTCAGAGTAATAATGTGTGAATCTTCACATTGAGAGTGAGAGAGAGACTTGTAAATGGGAGAGAGGCAGGAGAAAGACAGACAGGGTGGGTGTGAGGGAGAGACATTTGAGATTGTGAAGTAGCAGTTTTGTCAGTGCCTGTAGTTGCAACAAATATTGAACATTTAAGCAGCCCCCATCAGAAATATCGATCTGATCTTGCTGCTGACAGGTTTCTGCCTGTGAGATCTTGCTGCGCTCTGACAGCCTGCAGCAATACCATCGAAGCAAGGAGCGTTTCAATAAACCAATAGCTTTAATGCTGCCCGGTGGGTCTGTAATTGAAATCTCTGAACTTTTTTCCCAATTTGATCGTGCTTGGGTTTGCTGAGGAATGTTTTGTGTGAAGAGATAACCTCTTGCTGTGTAATTTGTTTGAAAACCAAGCCGCCTTTCCAGTTCCAATAACCTTTTTCTCTCCCTCGCTCTCCACCCACCCCTTGCAGGAATTCCTATTTTGAAACTATGAC
>NW_025187704.1:0-3045 GCF_004010195.1 Chiloscyllium plagiosum | reverse complement strand
TAACGGTATTAAAATGCATGTGGAATTTCTTGATCTGCTTTCTGGACATCAAGGTTCTGCTGAAATTTCTAATAACCTTCTTCAATGTCCACGATACCGCCTATTGAAGTGTTATGTGCAAACTTATTAAACATGTTTTGTACGTTATCGTCCAAACAATTGATAACAAACGGTCATGTTCCCAACACTGTCTCCTGAGACACTCCTCTACTCACAGGCCTCCAATCTGATTTGGATTCTTCCCCTTTTACACTCTGCTTCAATCAATCAAGTCAATTGTATATACAATTTCAGAGGTCCCCCTGGAATCCATGAGATCTCACCTTCCAATGCGCCTGTCACTTGTGAAACTTTTCAAAGGCTATACTGAACTCCACGTAGACTACATCGAAAACCCAGCCCTCAGCAACGTTCTTGGTCACTTCCACAATTAACTCTAACAAATGTGTGAGGCATGATCTCCCATTTACAAAGTTAAGCTGACTCGTCCTAATCAAACCCTGCTTTTCCAACGGCAGGCATAAATTTACTCTTAAAATCTTCTCAAGTAACGTACCTAGCACAGATGTTAGGCTTACTGGTGTACAGTGCCCAGGTTTTTCTTTGCAGCCCTATTTGAATAAGGACACGGCAATCGCTGCCTCCAGTATTCCTTTTACTAACGATCACGCAAAAATATCTGCCTGTGTGCCCACAATTTCTTCTTTAGTCTCTTGCAGTCTTCTTGAGTATATCTGGCCAGGGCCATGAGATTTATTCACATTCATGCATTTTAATACTTCTACAACTCTACTGTGAAATGAACTGTCGCCAAGAAATCACGGCTAACCTCCCCAATTGCCCAAAGTGTTCATGTCTTTCTTCACGGTAAACAGAGAGGAAAACACCCATGGAAGACCTCGTGCATCTCTTGCGGTTATGAACATACACAACACTTTGGTCCATGAGGTGCCCTATTCTCTCTCTAGATTTTTTTTTCTTTAATATGTTTGAAGAAACTCTATGGATTCACGAGAAGTTTCACAGCCAAATCTATCTCGTGCCTCCTCTTTGCACTGCTGATGTCCTTCTTCAATAACTATTTTATCTTCCATATTCCACTCAGGATTCCCTTCATCTCAGGTGTCTGTACCTGAGGCACACTTGCTCTTTTTCCTTGTCAAAGCCTCAATACCTATTGACATCTGACTTCACTACTCCTTCGAATCTTGTCCGTCCCTCTTACAGAAACATACAGATCTTGATCTCTAGCTATCTCACTGTAAAGACTTCTATTTGCTGATGTCACTGTGCCTGCGAACAGACTACTCCAATCAAACCCTTCAAGCTTCTGTCTAATTTCATCAAAATGTTTCTGAGACCAAAAGACCATAGGAGAAAGTGAGGCCTGCAGATTTCGGATATCAGAGTCGAAAAGTGCGGCAGTGGAAAAGCTCAGTCGAACAGGCAGCTTCCGAGGAGGAGGTGCATGATCATTTTAAGCATAAGGACATTCCTCATGAATGGCTTAAACTCGAAACTACGATTATCCTACCCCTCGGATATTGCTTAAGATGCTGTGCTTTACCAGCGCCACACTTTACGAGCATAAGAAGTAGAAGCAGAAATTAAGTCATTCAACCATCGAGCCCGCTCTGCCATTCAGTCGTAGCTGATAGGTTTGTCAAACCCATTCTCCCGTTTTCTCCCATACCCCTTGATCCCCTTACTGCTCACGAACATATCTCCCTCACCTCAATTTACAACTTGAACGTGTTGACAATTTTGTCTTCGCTGTAAGCATTTTGTAAGTAATAGTCCGATTGCCATTGGTCCCAAAGTACTATCCCACTGTCACCTGCTTCAGCAGGCCTGTGCTATTTCCAAAGAGGAGTTTGTGTTTTGCCCCTTCCCGAGTAGGAACCTCAATATACTGCCTGAGGATACATTCCTGAACACATTGAACAAATTCCGACCCCATCAAAGCTCTTAACGCTCACCCAGTCCAAGTCTCAGTCAGGAAAATTAAAATCCCTTACTTTGAGAACCGTATTATTCTGGCAATTCTCACCAATCGTCCTGCATATTTGTTCCTCCAATTATGACAATAGCTATAACTGGACCCATAGAAGCAAGTGAAGACGCACAATTTTATAAAATACATTTCTTTTTTAAAAAAAAATGCTTTTTGTAAGCCTGTTGGATTTTACATCTTGGTGTTGATATTAGCACTGCTGCCTCACAGCACCAGAGTCCCAGGTTCGATTCCAGCCACGGGCGACTGTCTGTGTGGAGTTTGCACATTCTCCCCGTGTCTGTGTGCGTCTCTTCCGGGTGCTCCGGTTTCCTTCCACAGTCCAAAGATGTGCAGGTCAGATGAATTGGCCGTGCTAAATTGCCCATTGTGTTAGTTGCATTAGTCAGAGTGAAATCAGTCTGCGTGGACTACTTTTTGGAGGGTTGGTGTGGATTGGTTGGGCCGAAGGGCCTGTTTCCCCACTGTAGGTCATCTAAACTAATCAAATCTAATCTAAATTTATAAATACATGAATGTGGGGTAGGCGAGCGGTGGATGGAGGATGTGTTTTACTTGGAGTTTCAGAACTCTTTGGATAAGTTTCAACAAGGGCTAAAGAGTAACTGGGAAGATCACAGGGTTCATTAAAGATCAAGGAGGCAGCCCATGTGTTGGACAAGGAGATGTGTAAAATCCTGAACAGTTACTTTGCTTCAGTATTTGCCCTGGAGAAACACGTGGAAGACCTGTAAATTGAGCAAATAAATAGTGATGTCTTGGAACAGAGTCCTCAACAGAGAACAGGAGGTGCTGCAGGTATTGCAATACATAAAAATAGATAAACTTTCAGGCTGTGATTAAGTGTGTCCCAGGACATTGTTGGAAACTAGGAAATAAATTGCAAGCTCTCTAGTAGCAATATTTTCATCACTGACAATCACCTTGAGGTAGCAGACGTGTGGAGGACTGTCAATGTTATCCCATTGCTCAAGGGCTGCAACGAAACGAAAAAAAAATCTGCAGATCAGTAAGACTGACCTCAGGTGTGG
>NW_025187703.1:1874-3045 GCF_004010195.1 Chiloscyllium plagiosum | reverse complement strand
TCAGAGACAAAGAAACAACCCAAAAATCACTACTTTAAGTTAAAAATAACAATGTTATTGCTTTTTATTGACAGAGAATAATCAACCTACAACTCCTTTCTCTCAACCTACTGCTCTGCAATCTCTTCCCTCACTCCAATCCCAATAACTTTTACCAAAAAGTTCAAATTTAATAACTAGATCGTTGTCGAATGTTCTCTTTGTATCTTCCTCTGTAGATGTTTTTTTTTCCTCCAGGTCAGTGTTGATGCTTTTTTTGTATGCAATCTATTTCTCCAGATAGGCACCTCTTGGAGATTTTACTAACATCCTCCATCTGTTGGTCTTTTAGCTGCTCTCTTTGCTGTTCTTTGCCGCTCCGAGTAACTCTTCAAAATGTCCGATATTTATCCCACAAAGCGTCAGACCGTTTCATTGGTTTTAACATTTTAAAAATATCAAATTCAAACTTGATTGGGGCATAATTTAAACTGATTTGTATCCATGTAACACAGTCCTTAGTTGTTTTCATCAAATGTTATGTTGTTCTGGACTCCTAGTGCTCGCCAGGCATTTCAGCACAACTAAAATTAAGTTACACCCACAACTTCATAACACCTGCATTTGCCAAGACAGGTTATTTCTCTCAACATCGCTCTCTATCAATCTCATGTGTCTGAGATTTTAACAATCTCTGGTCAATGTTAATCAAAACTCCTCTATTCTCATAACCTCAGATTTAACATGCCCCCTTACTTATGTCTAACAATATTAATTTATTTTGCACTTTGTTACTTCAGCACACGTTGAGAAGAAATAAAAATGCGAATAACAGTCACCTATGTGACTGCGATTTGACCCAATGTTGCTGGAGCCAACAGATTCAGCGAGAAGTGAAATAGCCTTCATCTTTCCTGTACCAGTAATGAGATTGCACAGCATTGTGTTAAGTTTTCATGAGTTGAATTAGACCCAGCATCATTTCACGGGGCGAAATTTACTGATGAAATACACGGGGGTTGGGGGGTTCAATTTGGTTACGAAGGATATGGTCAGAGTTCCCTTGATACCAAATCGTTAGAGACTATGGAAATGAGATTTACTGGGAGGAATAGGCACGAGAAAAGAAAATAAGGGATTTAATGGGACGGTGGAATAGATGAAGATTCACGCGACATAAATCAGGAATGAC
>NW_025187703.1:0-1208 GCF_004010195.1 Chiloscyllium plagiosum | reverse complement strand
TTTAATGAGCTGTGTGAATTTGCAGCAAACAGGATTATCTGAACCGAGTTTAACAACCTTTTCAAGAATGTAATCCAGTGCAGTGTCAGAGATTTGAAAAAGGTCATCAAGCTAAAATATCACCTCTGTTTCTCGCTCCACAGATGGTTAATTACCTGGGGAATATGTGCAGTTTTATGGTAAATAATTGATACCTTTCCCAAAGACAGAACAATCCCACAAATCAGAAACTGGAGTTTTAGAAAAGATGCTGCTTTACTCGACATTATTCTTCAACTATGCTTCAGTCTGATGCTCCAATTATTCCTGATCAACGTCAGTAAAACCAGCTTTAGATAAGGATTGAAATTACAACTGAGGCATTTTAACACACTGTTCAGTGCCAAGAGCTGATCAGTTGCTCAACTGGAGCCGCCGGCAGCAAGCCTATAAAGTGCCCTACTCGTACCTCTGGGAACTTCGACCCGCCTGTTCTACGTTTGCTGTGGTTTTGAAATTAAAGCTAAGGCAGAAGAGGAGGATCTGATATGGACCTGTGACTATTCGAGCATCAGGTTCAGGAAATGCGACATAGAAAAAACATGGTGCAAAATAGACTTGATTGAAAACTGGCTTTCTGTGGGTCACTGCGTTGTTTACAGACAATGTTATATTATCGCTGTCACAGGGCTTCTCATTCGGTCGGCTTCAATTTTGCACAGAATGTGATTCAACGACACTTCACTCACCTCCTTCCGCAAGTTCTTACAGACAACATGAAACATACTGCACTCATCATCAATCTTCACCATGGCTCCATCCAAGGACTTATTGCACACTTTTCATGAATACTGAAGATAGAAGAATGTCATGCAAGAGTAAATTTATTTTCACTTTAAATTATAAAGTAATAAGAATCCAAAGTGAGATAGATAATACCCGAAATTCATGTTTATCACCGTAGCCAGAACTCTAGCCAGGAAAAGGGAAAATCTGTCGCTGAATCCCCAATATCCACACTCTTGCTTGCTGCATGTGTCCAGTGGGAAACCTGTGTGAAGGAGCATGCAGTCTGACAGAGCGCCTGGGAGAATCCTCCACTGTCTGATCTAAAGCTACAACAGGAGCTGTGTATTCCAGCTGTGAGAGCAGTGGGTTAAAGTGGAGGACCTTGGTATTCCGTGGTGGAGATTCTAAGTGTCCTCATCATGTTATTGTTTAAAACCCTC
>NW_025187702.1:0-3045 GCF_004010195.1 Chiloscyllium plagiosum | reverse complement strand
TGTACAATGTTCTGTGTACAATGTTCAGTGTACTGTCTTTAGTGTGCAATGTTCAGTGGACAATGTTCAGTGTGCAATGTTCAGTGTACAATGTTCAATGTTCAGTGTAATGTTCAGACTCCAATGTGCAGTGTACAATGTCCAGTGTGCAATGTTCAGTGTTCAATGTGCAGTGTGCAATGTTCAGTGCGCAATGTTCAGTGTGCACTGTTCAGTGGAGTGCAATGTTCAGAGTAATGTTCAGTGTGCAATGTTCAGTGTGCAATGTTCACTGTGCAATATTCAGTGTTCAGTGTACAATGTTCAGTGTGTAATGTTCAGTGTGCAATGTTAACTGTACAATGCTCAGTATTCAGTGTACAATGTTCAGTGTACAATGTTCAGTGTGCAATACTCAGTATTCATAGATTAGATTAGATTAGATTAGATTAGATTAGATTACTTTACAGTGTGGAAACAGGCCCTTCGGCCCAACAAGTCCACACCGACCCGCCGAAGCGCAAACCACCCATACCCCTACATTTACCCCTTACCTAACACGACGGACAATTTAACATGGCCAATTCACCTAACCTGCACATCTTTGGACTGTGGGAGGAAACCGGAGCACCCGGAGGAAACCCACGCAGACACGGGGAGAATGTGCAAACTCCACACATTCAGTCGCCTGAGGCGGGAATTGAACCCGGGTCTCTGGCGCTGCGAGGCAGCAGTGCTAACCACTGTGCCACCGTGCCGCCCACCGTGCCGCCCATGCACACTAAAGATTCAGTGTACAAATTTCCATGTTCAGTGTGCAATGTTCAGTGTTCAGAGTGCAATGTTCAGAGTAATGTTCAGTGTGCAATGTTCAGTGTAATGTTCAGTGTACAATGTTCAGTGTGCAATGTTCAGTATAATGTTCAATGTACAATGTTCAGTGTGCAATGTTCAGTGTAATGTTCAGTGTGCAATGTTCAGTGTGCAATATTCAGTGTTCAGTGTACAATGTTCAGTGTGTAATGTTCAGTGTAATGTTCAGTGTAAAATGTTCAGTGTACAATGTTCAGTGTGCAATGTTCAGTGTGCAATATTCAGTGTAATGTTCAGTGTAAAATTTCAGTATAATGTTCAGTGTGCAATGTTCAGTGTTTCGTGTACAATGTTTAGTGCAATGTTTAATGTTTAGTGTACAATGTTCAGTGCAAACTTCAGTGCGCAATGTTCAGTGTGCACTCTTCAGTGTACAATGTTCAGTGTGCATTGCTCAGTATTCAGTGTACAATGGTCAGTGTACAATGTTCAGTGTGAAATGTTCAGTGTGTAATGTTCAGTGTGCAATGTTCAGTGTGTAATGTTCACTGTGCAATATTCAGTGTGCAATGTTCAGTGTACAATGTTCAGTGTGCTATCTTTAGTGTGCAATGTTCAGTGGACAATGTTCAGTGTTCAGAGTACAATGTTCAGTGTGCAATGTTCAGTGTTCAGTGTACAATGTTCAGTGTAGAGTTTAGTGTGCAATGTTCAGTATACAATGTTCAGTGTGCAATGTTCAGTGTGCAATGTTCAGTGTACAATATTCTGTGTACAATGTTCAGTGTGCTATCTTTAGTATGCAATGTTCAGTGTGCAATGTTCAGTGTTCAGTGTACAATGTTCAGTGTACAGTGTTCAGTGTGTATTGTTCAGTTTGAAATGTTCAGTGTATAATGTTCAGTGTGTCATGTTCTGTGTGCAATGTTTAGTGTTCAGTGTACAATGATCAGTGTACAAAGTTCAGTGTAATGTTCAGTGTACAATGTTCAGTGTACAATGTTCAGTGTGTAATGACCAGTGTGCAATGTTTAGTGTTCAGTGTACAATGATCAGTGTACAAAGTTCAGTGTAATGTTCAGTGTGAATTGTTCAGTGTACAATGTTCAGTGTAATGTTCAGTGCAAACTGCAGTGCGCAATGTTCAGTGTGCACTCTTCAGTGTACAATGTTTAGTGCGCAATATTCAGTGTTCAGTGTACAATGTTCAGTGTGCATTACTCAGTATTCAGTGTACAATGGTCAGTGTATAATGTTCAGTGTGTAATTTTCAGTGTGCAATGTTCAGTGCGCAATTTTCAGTGTGCACTGTTCAGTGTACAATGTTCAGTGTGCAATGTTCAGAGTAGAATGTTCAATGTGCAATATTCAGTGAGTAATGTTCAGCATGTAATGATCAGTGTACAATGTTCAGTGTAATATTCAGTGTCCAATGTTCAGTGTGCAATGTTCACTGTGTAATATTCAGTGTCCAATGTTCAGTGTGTAATATTCAGTGTTAAGTGTGCAATGTTCAGTGTAAAATGTTCAGTGTGCAATGTTCAGTGTAAAATGTTCAGTGTGCATTGTTCAGTGTGAAATGATCAGTGGACAATGTTCAGTGTGTAATGTTCAGTGTGTAATGTTCAGTGTGTCATGTTCAGTGGGCAATGTTTGGTGTTCAGTGCACAATGATCAGTGTACAAAGTTCAGTGTATTGTTCAGTGTGCATTGTTCAGTGTACAATGTTCAGTGTAATGTTCAGTGCCATGTTCAGTGTGCCATGTTCAGAGTGCAATGTTCAGTGTACAATGTTCAGTGTGCAATGTTCAGTGGGCAATGTTCAGTGGGCAATGTTCAGTGTAATGTTCAGTGCAAACTTCAGTGCGTAACGTTCAGTGTGCAATGCTCAGTGTGCAATGTTCAGTGTGCGATGTTCAGTGTGCAATGTTCAGTATGCAATGTTCAATATACAATGTTCAGTGTACAATATTTAGTGTGCAATGTTCAGTGTATATTGTTCAGTGTTCAATGTTCAGTGTTCAATGTTCCGTGTACAATGTTCAGTGTGTAATGTTCAGTGTGTAATGTTCAGTGTGTAATGTTCAGTGTATAAAGTTCAGTGTGCAATGTTCAGTGTGCAATGTTCAGTGTGCAATGTTCTGTGTACAATGTTCAGTGTGTAAGGTTCAGTGTGCAATGTTCAGTGTACAATGTTCAGCGTGTAATGTTCAGTGCGCAATGTTCAGTGTGCAATGTTCAGTATGCAATGTT
>NW_025187701.1:1625-3045 GCF_004010195.1 Chiloscyllium plagiosum | reverse complement strand
CAGTGTCTAATGCCAACTTTCCAAGCTTCCCTGCAATTTGGTATGGGACGCACTTGATTTAAACTGCTGTATGCTGAAGCTATCCATGGCTTCCTTAAACAGTTGAGCGGTAAAATGAGACCCTTGGTCTGACTAAATCACACGATGTAGCCCACAGCGAGTAAAAAAAGCTACTGACTCCTCCACCTCCCCCTTTGCCTTAACACTCGATAATGGAATTATCCCTGGAAATCTGGTAGACACGTCCATTATGGTCAGCAGATATTGGTTTCCACTTTTATTTCAGAAAGGGTGCTCCACAATTAATCATAACCCACATGAAGGATTGGTCGAATACAGAAGTTGGCAACAAAGGTGCTGGTTTTAATAGTGCCGGTGACGTACATATCATTTGCCATGTATGGCATGTACAAGAAAAATTAACCACGTCTGTGTGCATTCCAGGCCACTAGAAATGCTTCTGTACCTTAGCCTGAGTCTGTACACCTCGGTGACCGCCTGCAGATAGTTTATGTGCTACTCGTAACACTGTATGCTACCGGAACACAATCTGGTGCACCTCAATCCATTTCCCTTCTGCACTAATCTGTCGTGGTCTCCATTTAAATTTCAGGATTCTATCTTTAATAACGTTCAGCAACATTTTCTGATTCCTTTTGTATGTGTGTGTGTGTGTGTATACAATACATACAATATTTCCTGCATCGTTACATCAAACAGGGTGTGAGTTCACTGAACATCAACTCCTTTTTTTTTCCTTTCGTTTTTCCTTCCTGCTGTAACTTATGACAGTGGGATTTTGTTACTACGCAGTCTGGAAAAATCCCTGGGTATTTTTATTTTAATTCCCCAGTTCCCTAGTATTCCTTTGATTTCTCCACCGCAAGGGGTGCCTCTCCCATCTTGGATCCTGCTAAAACGTTCCCCAGAACAAACGGTATTCATGGAACTGACACCCTGTCACTCACTCTCACCGTTACTTCCCCAACCTTGACTTGGCACTCCAATCTGATGTTACACAAGGGAATGCTTAGTTTCTGCCCCAATTCCACAAATTATCACGCTCTTGAGTAACATGTCAGAAAGAGTGAAAATACTTCCATCTCTTACTATTAGAGGACGAGGGAAAGTGAGGACTGCAGATGCTGGAGATGCGAGTTGGAAAGTGTGGGGCTGGAAAAGCACAGCAGGTTGGCCGCATCCGATGGGCTGGAGAGTTGATGTTTCAGGCATGAATCCTTCATCAGGAAAGTGGGGCTAAGTGAGGGGGAAGGAGGTTTTATTTAAATAGGAGGGTGGAGGTGGAGCTGGGTGAAAGGGAGTTTGGAAGACGATAAGTAGATGCAGATGGGGGCTGATGTTGATAGGTCGGAGAGGAGGGTGAAGTGGATAGATGGTAGGACAGCTGGAACCCTCAAAC
>NW_025187701.1:0-1401 GCF_004010195.1 Chiloscyllium plagiosum | reverse complement strand
GAATTCTTTATGGAGATCAGGCATTGACTCCATACCCAAACACTGTCTCGACTGTGCACTCTCCTGCAGCTCCTCAGCTCCACTTGGGGTCTCCTTTTCCAGGTTCACAAATACCACTGGCTTAACATCTTTTACCACATCTTTTCCCAAAATGTCTTCCTTCAATGCCCAGCACGGTGTTTCCCAGCTTACTGCAGTGAAAACACCTTTTCCCAGTGCCCTTCTTAAACCATCAGCAATGCAATTTTATGTGTTCCACTCCATTATAGTGAGAACACCTGAGGCCTTTCACCACCTTTCAACCCCCTTCGACTTGTTTTTCACCCGTGGTAAAGTATTGCCAGTGTGCTTTGCTCTATGTTTTGCAGTGTAGGATCTCTCCTTCTCCCAATTTCTATCCCTCACATGATGAAAATCCTCCCAGAAGCTAAATTTCTTCTCATGCGCCAATGCATATTTATTTGCCATTTCGGCCGTGCTTCTCATTTCTTGAACTTTCTATTCATTCACATGAATTCTTATCATCTCTGGAAGTGTGTCTTTAAACTCGTCCAGCAGAATAATCTCCCTTCGGGCCTCACAGGTCTTGTCCATTTTTAAGGCCTGCACCATTTCTCAAAATGATTGTGGTTACTTCTTTCAAACTCAACATCAGCCTGACCTGGTTCCGTCTAATATTTCTGAACAGCTGTCTATATGGTTCTAGTACCAAATCATAAGCACTCAAAGTAGCCTGTCTGACATTAGCATAATCTCTTGCTCCCTCATGCGACAGCACTGCACATACCTCTCAAGCTGTGCCCACCAGCTTCGTCTGAACTAGCATTACCCACAAGTTCACTGGACATGCCATCTGCCAAGCCAATTTTGCAAATATAATAATAAAAGATTATGACATTTTCCTCGCAAAATATAGCAATATATTAACATAGTTGTATATATGCGTATAATTATATGTACACATCTCCCTTCTTCTTCATCCTGCTAATTTAACTTTCTTACCTAATTCCAAACTTCTGAATTTCAAATTCTCCCTCTCCTTATCCTCTCTTTCTCTTATTTCTCTCTCATTCCGTCTCTTTCTTTATCTTCTAACTCTTGTTGCCACATGTGCAATGTAAGTTTTTCTAACTCGCCTGCAGTTGCCTATTTCTCTGATACACCAAAGTGCTTGACCAACTCTATTACAATTTCAGCTTTACTTTTGTCCCTGGTGAAACCCAATTCTAATCTACTTGTTAATTCTAAAAGTCTGCCCTTCCTTTGTCTTTTCTTTTCTTGACAAATTTGGGAATCGTCTTCAAACCCCAGAACCTCTTTAGTAATGTTAAAAGCCATTTCTTTTAATTTAACCAACCACAAGGAAAAAAAATTAAATGGATGTTCTCACCTGTTTTATTT
>NW_025187700.1:0-3045 GCF_004010195.1 Chiloscyllium plagiosum | reverse complement strand
AGAGAGAGAAGGTGCTACATTGCAGTGGTAAGGGTGATGGAGCCTTATTCTGGGGAAGGCGCTAACAGATATACAATGAGTGTGAGAGAGTAGAGAGAATACGGTGACGCTTATCCTGACAGAGCGGGGAAGGCTATTGATGCATTTCCTGTATTGCTGGACTTTTGTTCGGACCGCAGATACTGCACTGAGCTGGGTTGTGTGCTCAGACCATGCTCTGGGAAGAAAATGGTCCCCCTCTATACTAGACCATTCACCATGACCACCGTGCCCCTGTCGTCAAGCTGTGGTGTAATTTCCCTTTATCTGCCATGCTCGGGTAAACTGTGCAGGGCAGCTCCAAACTGAGAAAGCTCAACCGTGTGCCCATTGGCCTTTTCATGATGGCAGCAGTACCAGGGATCACTGAATATCCAGGGGTATCCGGGCGATGGTGAGCACCCCCAGCCATAATTGGTGGGAAAATCGGGCTGGCGTTGGATGAGAGGGACGCCATGGGGTGGGGTGGATAGTTAATGAGGTGAGTTCAATAAGATAACACCAGGAAACTAGCTATGCCTCGTGCAGATATTCCTTCTGTCACATTCAATGAAAATGGCACTGAGACAATTATTTTACGATTCAGCCCAGTGAGTCGAAGATCTGCTGATCCTACTCCCAGTTACAACACTGCAGGACAAATGCTTATCCAAAATTCTCAATCATCATAACTTACACCAATATCCTACTCACCCATCATTCCTAGAAACAGTGGCTTATATTGCAAGACGCTATCAAAATGTTCTCATGTCACGATTTTTAAACGTACCATTAGATCCTTCTCTGAAATTCTCTCTCAATCTCCCCCTCTCTTTTAACCAAGTTCCTCCCATTTGTTGGTATTTAAACTGATTCTCACGTCATCTCTCTCTGGCAATGAATTTCACACCTACAGCACTCTTGTGTCTTGCCACACTGGAGATATGGAGCTGGAAATTGAGAGGTGCTGCACATCCTGTCGCTTCCAGCATGAGCTACAAGGTTCCCCACGCTGGGCAGTGATCTAACACAGTGTTACATAGCAATGCAGCGATTGGTGCACACAGCTGCGTATGCTGGGAAGGTAACTGCTCCAGATTAAAAGATGAATTCACTGATATTTATTGCACAGATCCACCTGCTGCACAGATACCCAGTCCGTCTGTATAGAACAATGCCTTTGTGTGTTCTGCACAGCGCCCTGTACTGAACAGATCATTTAGTCCAAATTTATTGATCATTGCACTGTTGGACACATAAGTAGTGAACTTGTGAGCTCTAAACAGTGTTCGATCCTGAACGGATTGCTGAGCAGTTCACTAGCCTGGTCTACGCAGCGCTTCATGTTGAGGATGTACTTCATCTGGGCTGATACGGGTCCGGGCTGGATCTGAGAGGTGGATTGGGTATTCAATATAATTCCTGACATGATTATCACTCCTCCATCTTGGCCCATTCCACTGGTAAATGTGAGATGCGGTGTTTGAGATAAATTTACTTCGTCAAGATATTCGACATTAAGCAAAACACAATTTCTTCGAAATCTGTCGATAAAAGACAAGAAAAGGAAGAGGAACTGGCAATAACTTAATTCTGTTGGAATACTTAGCAGAATAAGAGTTTATTAACTACTAAACAGTAACTGCTCAAATATGGTATCATTCGATAAGCACACAAATGTCAAAAAACAAATGCAGGAAACAGATTGTCTCACATGCAGTTCTCCAATCTAGTAGGTGTCTCTCAAAAATGCCTAAATCCACCAAAGCCATTAAATGCTGGACAGACAAAAGTCAAAGTTAAACATTAATAATTAAAACGAAAAGATGCAGCAGGCCTGGTGATCAGACACAGACGGCATCGGGAGCCCAGCAATTCCTATACTGCCAAAACATAGCAGAATCATCAAGTTTGTGAAGAGAAAGAATTATGTCTCTCCCTCACCTCTATGTTTACAACTGGAGCTGTGCCATGAGCCCAATAATCAGCGATATCAAAATCCCACACACACGAAGTATTATTGTGATATATCAGAGTTGCCATGAAATGGGTTAACTGGAGCTGTTTGTTCAGTGACTGTAATTAATATCAGTCTTTCTGGACCTAACTGGGTCACTGGAGGATTTCTCTCTTCCATTATTAGGGACTTCTTTCAACATGTTATGCCATAGTATTCGGGGCAGAGTCAACTTCAACAAGATTGAGATCAGCAACTACACAGAAAGAGAGAGAAATCAGAATCTGAGAACATTAGAATGGTCCAACAATGGATAAGAATCTGAGAACATTAGACTGGAATGTTACAACAATGGACAGGAGTTTATTATCGGGTCTTTACTGGCTTTCTCAGGATTGGGCATGGTTACAGTTGCAGATAGAAGCCGTACTGATAATTATTCAAGCTGGGTACTATCCCACCCTGGCTATTATTGGTGTTCCTGGTAAGTCTATCTCTGTCAATTCTGTAAATGATGCTGCATGTTATTGTTATTCGGGTTGATTATATTTAACAAATACATCAACTTTCAGTCACAAACGCCACTTCATTCTCATGCATTTCCAAACTACTTATTCACAAACATCTAAGAAGGTAAAAGACTGTTCGGAACCCTGAGTCTCCATTTACCGTGAACTGTTTTATATCTCCTACCGACGCTCACCTTCATATCATCCCCAATCTCCAGATTTGCCTGAGTTCTATTGCTGACTTCTCCAGCATCTAACCTTTCGTTAACGACAGGTTTTATGGCTCCAGTTCTCTTCTGACCTCTCTTACAGTTACAAATAGTTTGACCACAAACTTGTTCTTGTCTCTACAGTTACTTCACAACAGGAACTCTTAAATAGAGTAATAATGTCACTGACTGTGTATTTCAGAGGCGCAAGTTATGATTCTAAAAGCATTGTCTGAAATCCTACCACAGCCGATGACTAAATTTAATTTCCAATATCAAAAATTGGAATGAAACCTAATTTCACTCATGGCAAGAATAGATCATCAGGATTTCTTTTCTTATTTTATTGATA
>NW_025187699.1:0-3045 GCF_004010195.1 Chiloscyllium plagiosum | reverse complement strand
CTGCACTAAGTACTATGGCAGTGATAACATGATGAGATTGTAACAGGCTAATGCGGTTTGCAGTGCAGATTGGATGGACCAAATGGCCTCCTCCTGCATCATATCAATTCTATAATTCTGTGTTGACCCTGCCCCCATTCTTGTTGAGAATTGGACTGTTTGACCCTGTGATGCTTGTCTTTGCAGTTCAGTGAGTCAAGGAAGATGCTACAAAGTTGGATGGATGAAGTGGATCAGCATCTAGAGGCTCAGAAGGACATTGCTGTCGACAACAATGACATTAAACAGCAGCTCACCCAGCAACAGGTCAGCATCACAGAAAGTTGCCATAATCACATCGGGCTGTCGCTCACTACGGACGGAGATGACAGGTGATGGTTTAATCTGAGGGTCACCACACCTCACACAAAGGCAGAGGTTCAAGGAGAGTCTTTCATGGAAATGAATCCTTTATGGCTGGCACAGTGGCTCAGTGGTTAGCACTGCTGCCTCAGAGCGCCAGTGACTCAGGTTCAATTCCAGCCTTGAGTCACTGTCTGTGTGGAGTGTGCACATTCTCCCTGTGTCTGCGTGGGTTTCCCCTGGATTCTTCGGTTTCCTCCCACAGTCACAAAGATGTGCAGGTGAGGTGAATTGGCCATGCTAAATTGCCCATAGTGTGAGGTGCAGGAGTCAGGGGTAAATTTGGGCAAGGGATGGGTCTGGGTGGGTTACTCTTCAGAGGGTCAGTGTGGACTTGTTGGGCCAAATGGCCTGTTTCCATACTGTGGAGAATCTAATCTAATCTCAGTTGGTGGAAGAACATACTATAGGAAGGATGTGGAGGCATTGGAACGGGTGCAGAGGAGGTTTACCAGGATGTTGCCTGGTATGGAAGGAAAATCGTATGAGGAAAGACTGAGGCACTTGGGGCTGTTTTCACTAGAGAAAAGAAGGTTTAGGGGTGACTTGATTGAGGTGTACAAGATGATTAGGGGGTTAGATAGGGTAGACAGTATGAACCTTTTCCCGCGTATGGAGTCGGGTATTACAAGGGGGCATAGCTTTAAATTAAGGGGGGGTAGATATAGGACTGATGTTAGGGGTAGGTTCTTCACTCAGCGAGTCGTTAGTTCATGGAATGCCCTGCCAGTAACAGTGGTGGACTCTCCCTCTTTATGGGCATTTAAGAGGGCATTGGATAGGTATATGGAGGATAGTGGGTTAGTGTAGTTTAGGTGGGCTTGGATCGGCGCAACATCGAGGGCCCAAGGGCCTGTACTGCGCTGTATTCTTCTATGTTCTATGTTCTATGTTCTAACAAAGAAAGTTTACAGCCCAAGAACAGGCCCTTCGGCCCTCCAAGCCTGAGCCGATCCAAATCCACTGTCTAAACCTGTTGCCCAATTCCTAAGCATCTGTAACTCTCTGCTCCCCACCTACTCATGCATCTGTCCAGACGCATCTTAAATGAATCTAACGTGTCTGCCTCTACCACCTCTGCTGGCACCGCGTTCCAGACACACACCACCCTCTGTGTGAGGTACTTGCTGCATGCATCCCCCTTAAACTTTCCACCTCTCACCTTGAAAGCATGACCCCTCGTTATTGAATCCTTTACCCTGGGCAAAAGCTTGTCTTTATCCACCCTGTCTATACCCTTCGTGATTTTGTAAACCTCAGTCAGGTCCCCCTCAATCTCCTTTTTTCTAGTGAAAATAAACCTAACCTACTCAACCTCTCTTCATAGCTAGCACTTTCCATACCGGGCAACATCCTCGTAAACCTTCTCTGCATCCTCTCCAAAGCGTCCACATCCTATTGGTAATGTGGCGACCAGAACTGTACACAGTATTCTAAATGTGGCCGAACCAATGTCTTGTACAATTTTAACATGACCTGCCAGCTCTTATACTCAATACCCCGTCCAATGAAGGCAAGCATACCATATGCCTTCTTGACCACTCTTTCCACCTGTGCAGCAACCTTCGGGAAAAACGGACCTGATTAAATTGATTGAAATATGGGCAATAACACTGAACAACTTGGAATTGTTAATAGCTTGAGTAAGAATGCAATGATAGAGCAATTGATTTTTTTTCTGGTGGAACTATCACTCACCAACTAACAAGAAATCATAAATCAAATAATGATCCAGCCAAGGGGAAGGACAATCAGATCATCAACCCTGTGTTTATGTAAGAGATGGCCAATTGGCTCCCCAAAGCCTATCTATCAACCACAAGGTATCACGTTCACTCCCCTTCTAAACTTTTCACTCCCCAAGCACCCCGTTCACTTTCCGTGTGCCCCGTTCACTTTCCGTGTGTCCTGTTCACTTTCCGTGTGCCCCGTTCACTTTCCGTGTGCCCCGTTCACTTTCCGTGTGCCCAGTTCACTTTCCACGTGTCCCATTCACTTTCCGTGTGTCCCATTCACTTTGTGTGTGCGCTGTTCACTTTCCATGTGCCCCATTCACTTGGCATGTGCCCAATTCACTCAGTGTGCCCTGTTCACTTTCCATGTGCCCCATTCACACCATGTGCTCCGTTCACTTTCCGTGTGCCCCGTTCACTTAGCGTGTGCACCGTTCACTTTCCATGTACCCAGTTCACTTTCTGTGTGCCCTGTTCACTTTCTGTGTACACCGTTCCCTTTCCGTGTGCCACGTTCACTCTGTGTGCCCGATTCACTTTGCGTGTGCCCCATTCACTTTCCGTGTGCCCTGTTCACTTTGCGTGTACCCTGTTCACTTTGCGTGTGCCCCGTTCACTTCGTGTGCCCCGTTCACTTTCCGTGTGCCCTGTTCACTTTCCGTGTGCCTCGTTCACTTTCCGTGTGCCTCGTTCACTTTCCGTATGCCCCATTCACTTTCCGTGTGCCCCGTTCACTTTCCGTGTGCCCTGTTCACTTTCCGTGTGCTCCTTTCACTTTCCGTGTGACCCGTTCACTTTCCGTGTGCTCCTTTCAATTTCCGTGTGCCCTGTTCACTTTGCGTGTGCCCTGTTCACTTTGCGTGTGCCCCGTTCACTATGCGTGTGCCCTGTTCACTCCGTGTGCCCCGTT
>NW_025187698.1:2842-3045 GCF_004010195.1 Chiloscyllium plagiosum | reverse complement strand
TTGGACACTGAATACTGAACAGTGAACACTGAACACTGAATAGTGAACACTAAACACTGAATAGTGAACACTAAACACTGAATACTGAACACTGAATACTGAATACAGAACACTGAATACTGAACACTGAACACTGAACACTGAATACTGAACACTGAATACTGAACAGTGAACACTGAACAGTGAACACTGAATACTGAACA
>NW_025187698.1:2584-2775 GCF_004010195.1 Chiloscyllium plagiosum | reverse complement strand
TGAACACTGAACACTGAACACTGAACAATGAATACTGAACACTGAATACTGAACACTGATCGCTGAACACTGAATACTGAACACTGAACACTGTAAACTGAATACTGAATACAGAACACTGAACACTGAATACTGAACACTGAATACTGAACACTGATCGCTGAACACTGAATACTGAACACTGAACACTG
>NW_025187698.1:0-2150 GCF_004010195.1 Chiloscyllium plagiosum | reverse complement strand
TGAATACAGAACAGTGAACAGTGAACTGTGAACACTGAACACTGAACAGTGAACAGTGAACAGTAAACTCTGAATACAGAACAGTGAACAGTGAACTGTGAACACTGAACAGTGAACCGTGAACAGTGAACAGTGAACAGTGAACAGTGAACAGTGAACAGTGAACAGTGAACAGTGAACAGTGAACAGTGAACAGTGAACAGTGAACAGTGAACAGTGAACAGTGAACAGTGAACAGTGAACAGTGAACAGTGAACAGTGAACAGTGAACAGTGAACAGTGAACAGTGAACAGTGAACAGTGAACAGTGAACAGTGAACAGTGAACAGTGAACAGTGAACAGTGAACAGTGAACAGTGAACAGTGAACAGTGAACAGTGAACAGTGAACAGTGAACAGTGAACAGTGAACAGTGAACAGTGAACAGTGAACAGTGAACAGTGAACAGTGAACAGTGAACAGTGAACAGTGAACAGTGAACAGTGAACAGTGAACAGTGAACAGTGAACAGTGAACAGTGAACAGTGAACAGTGAACAGTGAACAGTGAACAGTGAACAGTGAACAGTGAACAGTGAACAGTGAACAGTGAACAGTGAACAGTGAACAGTGAACAGTGAACAGTGAACAGTGAACAGTGAACAGTGAACAGTGAACAGTGAACAGTGAACAGTGAACAGTGAACAGTGAACAGTGAACAGTGAACAGTGAACAGTGAACAGTGAACAGTGAACAGTGAACACTGAACAGTGAACAGTGAACACTGAATACAGAACAGTGAACAGTGAACAGTGAACACTGAACACTGAACAGTGAACAGTAAACTCTGAATACAGAACAGTGAACAGTGAACTGTGAACACTGAACAGTGAACAGTGAACAGTGAACAGTGAACTCTGAATACAGAACAGTGAACACTGAACAGTGAACACTGAACTGTGAACAGTGAACAGTAAACTCTGAATACAGAACAGTGAACAGTGAACTGTGAACACTGAACAGTGAACACTGAACAGTGAACACTGAACAGTGAACAGTGAACACTGAATACAGAACAGTGAACAGTGAACACTGAACACAGAACAGTGAACAGTGAACTGTGAACACTGAACAGTGAACAGTGAACAGTGAACAGTGAACAGTGAACACTGAATACAGAACAGTGAACAGTGAACAGTGAACAGTGAACAGTGAACACTGAACACTGGACAGTGAACACTGAACACTGAATACAGAACAGTGAACAGTGAATGTGAACACTGAACAGTGAACAGTGAACAGTAAACTCTGAATACAGAACAGTGAACAGTGAACTGTGAACACTGAACAGTGAACAGTGAACTGTGAACAGTGAATACAGAACAGTGATCAGTGAACTGTGAACACTGAACAGTGAACAGTGAACTGTGAACACTGAACAGTGAACAGTGAACGGTAAACTCTGAATACAGAACAGTGAACAGTGAACTGTGAACTCTGAACAGCAAATACTGAACACGGAACAGAATACACTGAATACAGAACAGTGAACACTGAATAGTGAACACTGAACAGTGAACACTGAATAGTGAATACTGAACATTGAACACTGAACCCTGAATACTGAACACTGAATACAGAACAGTGAAGACTGAATACTGAATACAGAACAGTGAACAGTGAACTGTGAACTCTGAACAGCAAATACTGAACACGGAACAGAATACACTGAATACAGAACAGTGAACACTGAATAGTGAACACTGAACAGTGAACACTGAATAGTGAATACTGAACATTGAACACTGAACACTGAATACTGAACACTGAACACTGAATACTGAACACTCAACACTGAACACTGAATACTGAACACTGAACACTGAATACTGAACACTGAATACTGAACACTGAATACTGAACACTCAACACTGAACACTGAATACTGAACACTGAACACTGAATACTGAACACTGAATACTGAACACTGAATACTGAACACTGAACACTGAATACTGAACACTGAATACTAGTGAACACTGAATACTGAACACTGAATACAGAACAGTGAAGACTGAATACTGAATACAGAACAGTGAACACTGAATACAGAACAGTGATCACTGAACACTGAATACTGAACAGTGAACACTGAATACAGAACAGTGAAGA
>NW_025187697.1:0-3045 GCF_004010195.1 Chiloscyllium plagiosum | reverse complement strand
GTCACAGTGATATAAAACCAGGTCACGGTGATATATAACCAAGTCATGGTGATATATAACCTGGTGACGGTTATATAAAACCAGGTCACGGTGATATATAACCAGGTCACGGTGATATAAAACCAGGTCACAGTGATATATAACCAGGTCACGGAGATAGATAACCAGGTCATGGTGATATATAACCAGGTCACGGTGATATAAATCCAGATCACGGTGATAGATAACCAGGTCACAGTGATAGATAACAAGGTCACAGTGATATAAAACCAGGTCACGATGATATATAACCAGGTCACGGAGATAGATAACCAGGTCACAGTGATATAAAACTAGGTCACGGTGATACATAACCAGGTCACGGTTATGTATAACCAGGTCACAGTGATAGATAACCAGGTCACGGTGACATATAACCAGGTCACAGTGATAGAAAACCAGGTCACGGTGATATATAACCAGGTCACGGTGATATAAAACCAGGTCACAGTGATATAAAACCACGTCATGGTGATAGATAACCAGGTCACGGTGATATATAACCAGGTCACAGTGATAGATAGCCAGGTCACGGTGATATATAACCAGGTCACGGTGATATATTAGCAGGTCATGGTGATATAAAACCAGGCCACGGAGATAGATAACCAGTTCACAGTGATATAAAACCAGGTCACGGTGATATATAACCAGGTCACGGTGATATAAAACCAGGTCACGGTGATAGATAACCAGGTCACGGTGATATATAACCAGGTCATGGTGATATAAAACCAGTTCACAGTGATACGAAACCAGGTCACGGTGATATATTAGCAGGTCACGGTGATATAAAACCAGGTCACAGTGATATAAAACCAGGTCACGGTGATAGATAACCAGGTCACAGTGATATATAACCAGGTCATGGTGATATAAAACCAGTTCACAGCGATACAAAACCAGGTCACGGTGATATATTAGCAGGTCACGGTGATATAAAACCAGGTCACAGTGATATATAACCAGGTCACGGAGATATATAACCGTCACGGTGATATATAACCAGGTCACAGTGATATAACCAGGTCACGGTGATATAAAATCAGGTCACGGTAATATATAACCAGGTCACAGTGATATAACCAGGTCACGGTGATATAAAACCATGTCACGGTGATAGATAACCAGGTCACAGTGATATAAAGCCAGGTCACGGTGATACATAACCAGGTCACGGTTATGTATAACCAGGTCATGGTGAGATATAACCAGGTCACGGTGATATAAAACCATGTCACGGTGATAGATAACCAGGTCACGGTGATATATAACCAGGTCATGGTGATAAATAATCAGGTCACGGTGATATATAACCAGGTCACATCGATAGATAACCAGGTCACGGTGATATATAACCAGGTCACAGTGATATATAACCAGGTCACGGTGATATAAAATCAGGTCACGGTAATATATAACCAGGTCACAGTGATATATAACCAGGTCACGGTGATAGATAACCAGGTCACAGTGATAGATAACCAGGTCACAGTGATATAACCAGGTCACGGTGATATATAACCAGGTCACGGTGATATATAACCAGGTCACAGTGATATAACCAGGTCACGGTGATATAAAACCAGGTCACAGTGATATATAACCAGGTCACAGTGATAGATAACCAGGTCATGGTGATATATAACCAGGTCACGGTGATATATAACCAGGGCACGGTGATAGATAACCAGGTCACAGTGATATAACCAGGTCACGGTGATATATAACCAGGTCACGGTGATATATAACCAGGGCACGGTGATATATAACCAGGTCACGGTGATATATAACCCCTGTTCGGCAGCATTTGAATATTCCGGGGCTTTTCCCAGGGTTAAAGTTTCAATTACAAGGGGGCACAGGGTCAAGGTGAGAGGGGGGGAAGTTTAAGGGAGATGTGTGAGGGAGGTATTTCACGCAGAGAGTGGGAGGAGCTGGAACACACTGCATGAAGAGGGGGTGGGAACAGGCACGTTGGGGACATTTCAGAGGCAGCTGAATAGGGAGGGAATAAGGGCAGGGCATGATGATCAGCACAGGCTTGGAGGGGCTGAATGGCCTGTCCTTGTGCCAGACATCTCTCCTGTTCCTTTGTAATCCAGAATATGTGACTCCAGTCCCCAATGAAGGGATTGCTGGTCCTGTGGCTGGGTTTAGCGATGGGTTACAGGACGTGGACCTTAACGGCGTCTCTTTGGCTGTCTCTCAGGAATCCAAATTGAGAAGACGGTTCCTCGGTTGACCAGGTACCAGATCTTGGACAGGAAACCCATTGCCATGGTGGTCTACATGATGCTGCCCAGGAGATTTCACAGCAACCCACCGATCCCAACAAACACCATGGTCAGTCAGCACTTTCCATCCAGGGAGAGTCCAGTCTGTCAGGGGAGAGGTCAGTCTGTCAGGGGAGAGTCCAGTCTGTCAGGGGAGCGACCAGTCTGTCAGGGGAGAGTCCAGTCTGTCAGGGGAGAGCTCAGTCTGCCAGGGAAGAGACCAGTCTGTCAGGGGAGAGTCCAGTCTGTCAGGGAAGAGACCAGTCGTCTGTCAGGGGAGAGTCCAGTCTGTCAGGGGAGAGCTCAGTCTGTCAGGGGAGGTCTCAGTCTGTCAGGGGAGAGACCAGTCTGTCAGGGAAAGACCAGTCTGTCAGGGGAGAGTCCAGTCTGTCAGGGGAGAGCTCAGTCTGTCAGGGGAGGTCTCGGTCTGTCAGGGGAGAGACCAGTCTGTCAGGGAAGAGACCAGTCTGTCAGGGGAAAGTCCAGTCTGTCAGGGGAGAGTCCAGTCTGTCAGGGAAGAGCTCAGTCTGTCAGGGGAGAGCTCAGTCTGTCAGGTGAGGGACCAGTCTGTCAGGGGAGAGACCAGTCTGTCAGGGGAGAGTCCAGTCTGTCAGGGGAGAGCCAAGTCTGTCAGGGGAGAGCTCAGTCTGTCAGGTGAGGGACCAGTCTGTCAGGGAAGAGACCAGTCTGTCAGGGGAGAGTCCTGTCTGTCAGGGGAGAGACCAGTCTG
>NW_025187696.1:2083-3044 GCF_004010195.1 Chiloscyllium plagiosum | reverse complement strand
TTGCTCCCGATGCAGTCTCCTCTACATTAAAGAGACTGGATGCCTCCTCGCAAAGCGCTTCAGGGAACATCTCCGGGACACCCGCAACGATCAACCCCACTGCCCCGTGGCCCAACATTTCAACTCCCCCTCCGACTCTGCTGAGGACATGCAGGTCCTGGGCCACCTCCATAGCTGCTCCCTCACCACCCGATGCCTGGAGGAAGAACGCCTCATAGAATCATAGAGATGTACAGCAGGGAAACAGACCCTTCGGTCCAACCCATCCATGCCGACCAGATATCCCAACCCAATCTAGTCCCACCTGTTAGCACCCGGCCCATATCCTTCCAAACCTTTCCTTTTCATATACCCATCCAAATGCCTCTTAAATATTGCAATTGTACAAGCCTCCACCACATCCTTTGGCAGCTCATTCCATACACGTACTACCCTCTGCGTGAAAACGTTGACCCTTAGATCTCTTTTATATCTTTCTCCTCTCACCCAAACCTCTGCCCTCTAGTTCTGGACTCCTGACCCCAGGGAAAAGATTTTGTCTATTTATCCTATCCATGCCCCTCAATTTTTAAACCTTTATAAGGTCACCCCTCAGCCTCCGATTCTCCAGGGAAAACAGCCCCAGCCTGTTCAGCCTCTCCCTGTAGCTCAGATCCTCCAACCTTGGCAACATCCTTGTAAATCTTTTCTGAACCCTTTCAAGTTTCACAACATCTTTCCGATAGGAAGGAGACCAGAATTGCACGCAATATTCCAACAGTGGCGTAACCAATGCCCTGTACAGCTGCAACATGACCTCCCAACTCCTGTACTCAATACTCTGACCAGTAAAGGAAAGCATACCAGATGCCACTATCCTATCTACCTGCGATTCCACTTTCAAGGAGCTATGAACCTGAATTCCAAGGTCTCTTTGTTCAGCAACACTGCCTAGGACCTTACCATTAAGTGTATAAGACCT
>NW_025187696.1:0-1558 GCF_004010195.1 Chiloscyllium plagiosum | reverse complement strand
CCCTACCCCAGTTCCAACCTTCCAGCTCAGCACTAACCTCATGACCTGTCCTACCTGCCAATCTCCCTTCCCACATATTCGCTCCACCCTCCCCTCTGACCGATCACCTCCATCCCCACCTCCATTCACTTATTGTACTCTTTGCTATCTTCTCCCCAGCCTGCCCACCCACGCCCCCACCTCCCCACTTATCTCTCCACCCTGGAGGCTCTCTGCCTCCCTTCCTGATGAAGGGCTTTTGCCCGAAGCGTCAATTTTCCTGCTCCTCTGATGCTGCCTGACCTGCTGTGCTTTTCCAGCACCACTCTAATCTAAACTCTTCTTTCAACTCTTAGCTATGTAGTGCTACCATGCAGTAACAACCGTGCCCTAAGAAAAATGTATCAGTGCATACTGATCTGCATTTAGCTCTTAATGAAACAACATCTTGATTTTAAAATTCACTTTTATTTTCAAATTCTTCTGTTTCCCTGCTCATTCCTATTTCTGAAATCTCCACTGGCATTCTTTTAGTTCTGACTTATTTTGTATTCCTGTTTTTAATTGCTCTACAATTGGTGGCCAGGTCTTCAGGTGGCCAGGTCTTCAGTTACCCAGGCCCCAAGCTCTGGAATACCTTTCTTACACCTCCTTACCTCTCCACATAACTTTGTTCCTTTAAACCACTCTTTAAAACCTACCCCTATGGTCAAGCTTATGACCAATCTGCCACATTTCTTTATGTGGCTGGGTTTCATGCTCTTCTTCATAATACTGCATTCATGTGCCTTAGGATGTTTTATTATGTTAAAGGCATTAAATCCATAGATACTTTCGATGTCATGGGCATGGTGCAATCAGATTGTTTAATAATATCTCACAACTGTGTCAGTGAACTCTTGAACACTTTATTTTGAGATTTAAAAAAAAACAGCATGACACATTGATGCAGATCTGCGTGGTGTCATGACTTCATGTACAAACTGTGGGAAAACACACATATTTCCAAGCTACAGCAAAGGGTTTTCAGCCTTTGAGGAAGTGCAGACTGTGTTTCATGATGGGAACTGGACATTTGCCTGTGTTTTTTACATAGAGGCTTTCGGTGTGGAAACAAGACCAACTAGTCCATGCCGAACATGTTCCCATACTAAACTAGTCCCATCTGCCTGCAATTGGCTTACATCCCTCCAACCTTTCTTATTCATAAACTTATTCAAATGCCTTTTCAACATTGTGATTGTACCTGCATCCACCACTTTCTCTGGCAGTTCATTCCATATATGAACCACTCTGTAAAAAAAAAAAAGTTGCCCCTCATGATTCTTTTAAGTCTTTCTCCTCTCAGCTTAAAAATATACTCCCTAGTTTTTTACTCACCCACTCGAGGGAAAAGACTCTTGTTATTGACAATATCTATGCCCCTCATGATTTTATAAACCTCAAAGTCACCTTTCAATCTCCTACGCTCCAGTGACTGAACTTGGATGCTAGATCTTTATGATTCTTGGACTCAAACCTAAGACCACTTTCTGCAGTCTTTCCCCTATAGATAATACTCAGCACTTCTATTCTCCCT
>NW_025187695.1:0-3044 GCF_004010195.1 Chiloscyllium plagiosum | reverse complement strand
GGATTGAGCCTCAGCCAGTGACAGGGATTGAACGTCAGTCAGTGACAGGGATTGAATGTCAGCCTGTGACAGGGATTGAACCACAGTCAGTGACTGGCATTGAATCTCAGTCTGTGACAGGGATTGAACCTCAGTCAGTGACATGAATAGAAACTCAGTCAGTGACAGCGATTGAATCCATGTCAGTAACTGGGAGTAACCCTCAAACAGTGACAGGGATTGAATCTCAGTCAATGACAGGTATTGAGCCTCAGTCAGTCACGGGGATTGAGCCTCAGTCAGTGACAGGGATTGAAACTCAGTCAGTGACAGGGATTCATCGTCCGTCAGTGACAGGGATTGAATCTCAGTCAGTGACAGGGGGTGAACATCAGTCAGTGACAGCGATTGAATCTCAGTCAGTGACACAGATTGAATCTCAGTCAGTGACAGGGACTGAATCTCTGGCAGTGACTGTGATTGAACATCAGTCAGTGACAGGGATTGACCCTCAGACAGTGACAGGGATTGAATCTCAGTCTGTGACAGGGATTTAAACTCCGTCAGTGACAGTAATTGAATAGCAGTCAGTGACAGGGATTGAACCTCAGTCAGTGACAGGGATTGAACCTCAGTCAGTGACAGGGATTGAATCTCAGTCAATGACAGGGATTGAATCTCAGTTAGTGACAGGGATTGAATCTCTGTCAGTGACTGGGGTTGAATCTCAGTCAGTGACTGGGATTGAATCACAATCAGTGACAGGTATTGACCTTCAGGCAGTGATAGGAATGGAATCTCAGTCAGTGACAGGCATAGAATCTCAGTCAATGACAGGGATTGAATCTCAGTCAGTGACAGGGATTGAACCTCCGTCATTGACAGGGATTGAATCTCAGTCTGTGACAGGGATTGACCCTCAGCCAGTGACAGGGATTGAATCTCAGTCTGTGACAGGGATTGAACATCAGGCAGTGACAGGGATTGAACCTCCGTCAGTGACAGGGATTGAATCTCAGTTAGTGACAGGGATTGAATCTCAGTCAGAGACTGGGAAAAAAACCCTCAAACAGTGACCGGGATTGAATCTCGGTCAGTGACAGCGATTGAACCTCAGTCAGTGACAGGGATTCAACCTTAGTCAGTGACTGGGATTAAGTCTCAGTTATTGACAGGGATTGAATCTCAGTGAGTGACTGGGATTGAATCTCAGTCAGTGACAGGGACTGAATCTCTGGCAGTGACAGTGATTGAACATCAGTCAGTGACTGGGATTGACCCTCAGTCAATGACAGGATTTGAACCTCAGTCAGTGACAGGGAATGAAGCTCAGTCAGTGACAGGGATTGACCCTCAGACAGTGACAGGGATTGAATCTCAGTCAATGACAGGGATTGTGTTTTAGTCAGTGATAAGGCTTGACCCTCAGGCAGTGACAGGGATTGAATCTCAGTTAGTGACAGGGATTGAATTTCAGTCATTGACTGGGATTGAATCTCAGTCAGTGACTGGGATTGAATCACAATCAGTGACAGGTATTGACCTTCATGCAGTGATAGGAATGGAATCTCAGTCAGTGACAGGCATAGAATCTCAGTCAGTGACAGGGATTGAATCTCAATCAGTGACAGGGATTGAACCTCACGCAATGACAGGGATTGAATCTCAGTCAGTGATAGGGATTGACCTTAAACAGTGACAGGGATTGAATCGCAGTCATGACAGGGATTGAGTTTCAGTCAGTGACTTGGATTGAACATCAGTCAGTGACACGGACTGAATTTCAGTCAGTGACAGGGATTAAATCTCAGCCAGTGACAAGGATTGAATCTCAGTCAGTGACACAGATTGAATCTCAGTCAGTGACAGGGATTGGACCTCAGGCAGTGACAAGGATTAAATCTCAGTCTGTGACACAGATTGAATCTCAGTCAGTGACAGGGATTGAATCTCAGTCAGTGACAGGGATTGAATCTCAGTCAGTGACATGGATTGAACCTCCGTCAGTGACTGTGATTGAACCTCCGTCAGGGACAGGGATTGAATCTCAGTTAGTGACAGGGATTGAATCTCAGTCAGAGACTGGGAAAAAACCCTCAAACAGTGACAGGGATTGAATCTCGGTCAGTGACAGGGATTGAATCTCAGTCAGTGACAGGGATTGAATCTCAATCAGTGACAGGGATTGAATCTCAGTCAGTGACTGGGATTGAACCTCAGTCAGTGATTAGGATTGAATCGCAGTCAGTGACAGTGAATGAATCTCAGTCAATGACAGGGATTGACGCTCAGACATGATAGGAATGGAATCTCAGTCGGTGACAAGTATAGAATCGCAGTCAGTGACAGGGATTGAATCTCAATCAGTGACAGGGATTGAATCTCAATCAGTGACAGGGATTGACCCTGTGTCAGTGACAGGGATTGAATCTCAGTGAGTGACAGGGATTGAATCTCAGTCAGTGACAGGGATTGACCCGCAGTCAGTGACAGGGATTGAATCTCAGTCTGAGACAGGGATAGAATATCAGTCTTAGACAGGGAATGATACTCAATCAGTGACAGGGATTTAGCCTCATTCAGTGACAGTGTTGAATCTCAGTCAGTGACAGGGATTGAGCCTCAGTCTGTGACAGGGATTGAATCTCAGTCAGAGAAAGGGATTGACCCTCAAATAGTGACAGGGATTGACCCTCAAATAGTGACAGCGATTGACCCTCAGTCAGTGGCCGGGATTGAATCTCAATCAGTAACAGGGATTGAACCTCAGGCAGTGACAGGGATTGAATCTCAGTCAGTGACAGGGATAGAATCTCAGTCTGTGACAGGATTGAATTTCAGTCTGTGACAGGGATTGAGACTCAATCAGTGACAGGGATTGACCCTCAATCAGTGGCAGGGATTGAATCTCAATCAGTGACAGAGATTGAACCTCAGGCAGTGATAGGTATTGAATCTCGGTCAGTGACAGGGATTGACCCTCAAACAGTGACAGGGATTGAATCGCAGTCAGTGACATGGATTGAGTTTCGGTCAGTGATAGGGATTGACCCTCAGTCAGTGAA
>NW_025187694.1:0-3044 GCF_004010195.1 Chiloscyllium plagiosum | reverse complement strand
TTGGACCTGCGTTGAGGATGAGACAGGAATTCATTAAAGTTGATAGGGACAAATAGTTTTTCAGCTCATCTCCATCTGTTTCCCTCACTCGCAGGAGATTATTATTATTTGGCGCAGGAATTCACCGATGATATCTTTGGTTGCTTCAAATCTTCTGAACACTGTGCAAGTGAGTAAAATAGTGCACAAGGACCAGGCTCCAATGAGAGAGCCAAGACAGCATGCATTGTCGGAGCGCCAGAACTGACGGAATGGTGCTTTCCCTTTCCAACACAAAAAGTTAGTGCTGAAACAGCGGCGCTTTTGGAGGGTCAGTGCTGTGGGAGCTGATTCTGTCAGAGCATCAGTGCTGAGGATGCAGATACTCTCAGATGGTTAGCGCTGAAGGACCAGTTACTGTAACAGGATCAATGCTGAGAGAGTGGGCACTGTCAGAGGGTTAGTGTTGAGGGAGCAGGTACTGTTGGAGTGTCAGTACTGAGCGAGAGAGTACTGTCACAGGGTCAGTGCTGAGTAAGTACCATCGTCGCCCGTTCAGTGTGGGGGGAGTGAGTGCTATCAGAGTGACAGTGCTGAGGGATTGTATATAAAATAATTCATGCTAATATTTTCAGAAAAAAAACGTCAAATGTCAGCTGGATATGCAAACTGTCCATCAAATCATTCAATGGCAAGTCCGAACATAAATACATTATCAAAAACCTCTCTCATGTTTGAGGACACACGCATCCTGCCTGTCTTTGTCACACATACGCTGCCTGTCTGGTCACATACATCATTCCTGTTTTTGTCTCACACAGCCTCACCCTGTTTTTCACCCACATTCTCCCACTCTCCGTCTCACACACCCTCCACATCTTCATTGCCTGGAACAAACTCGAAGTCTGCCAGTACTGGAGTAGACTTCAGTTTATCCACTCTCAGGGATCTGATTGGGTAAAAATGGTTAGAAGTGGGAGCTATCCATTTTCCACTGACCCAGCCCCAATCCCAGCTCTTTGTCTGAACTGAGGGCAGATTGCAGCGAGACATGACAGAGAGAAAGTGAGAGAGAGAGAGAGTCATAAAAATTGAAAGCACAGAATCAGATGCTTCAGTCCAACTTGTCCACGCTGACAATATTTCATTAATAACTCTCATCTCATCTGTCAACATTTGACACATAACTCTCTCAAACCTTCTTACTCATTGACCAATCTAGATGCATTATAAACTTTGTACTTCTACCCTCCTCTACCTCTCCGTCTGGCAACTTATTCTATACTTGCACCACTCTCTGTGAATGATGCTGTGTGTGGGGGTAAGGGTACTCTCAGGCGTTCAAGCTCCTGAGGCACCTAAGGGTTCATATCGGGCAGAAGCCATTTATTCATTCCTCGTGTTGGAAGTGATTCAAACAATTGTCCGACCGACTGAGACATCTTGGCAGCCGCGCAGATGATAAATGTTTTAGTAACACTGACTACATCTGTTAATTTTATCCAATCATGAGTAAACGTATTAGTGCGTGGAGAATATATAACAAGTCATGAACTGACAGAGTCAGGAGGAACAGATATGAAATGCTTCAATCCTTCATTAAATCTATACGATGTAAAAATTGATTTCCGTTTCTTCCTTCACCATGAAAGCCTTTTTTTCTTTAACACAGGAGGATAAATTAGAGACAGGAGTATTTCCTTAACTTTCCAAAGCGGCAAAGTAATGCAGGATACTCAGTTAAATTTCATCTGTTAACTTTAACTTTGGCAGGCTTAATAAATTACATAAAAGAATTCCTCAATAACAGTGACCATCAAGTGTACACTGAAGATTATTGAATAGGGCATCGTGGAGGTCGGTGTCCAGTGAACGTCCTTAGTGATAGGTTAGGGTAGCTCTGCTCTTTGCGATTTTTATAAATGAGTTAGATGAGGTAGAAGAGAGGTGAGGTAGTAATTTCGCCGATGACATGAAGGTTGATGGAATTGTCGCTAGTGTATTTGGCTGTTGTGGATTACAATGGAACATTACGAGGTTGCAGAACTGGGCTGATATGTGGCAGATGGAGTTAAACACGAACAAGTGTGAAGTCGTTCATGTTGGAAGAGCGAATTTCAATGCAGAATACAGGGTTAAAGGATTCCTGAAAGTGTGGGGGATTAGAGGAATCTTGGGTCATATTGGCTGTATTTAGAACAAGTGTCAATCCCAAAAGCCAAGCATGTTAAGATCTACCAAGGCGCTTCCAGTTTTACAAATAACGTTTTGAAACAGTTGTTCAGAGTGACAATCAAAATGAAATAACTCGTTTCTGATATACTTCAGGAGAACCTTCGAATGTAGTATCCACCCAGGTTACAGTTAAAGTCTAGAAAGTTGAGATGATTTGAACAAGTTGATTTGCTTCTTTGGAGATATTTCAATTGCTTGCCAATAAATTGTGTTTTTGGAAGTTACATTTGATAATCTCTTCACGACCAATCAGAGCAGGACCACGGAATCAGATGTTGTGGCAGATATTCAGTTTAATAAATGCACCTGGAATTTCGTATATAGCACGATGTTTAGCTTTCAGTAAATATGCTGATATGATGTGTTATACGTGAAATAAAGAATGAGTGAATTCACTGTGAACCTGCACTGGGGTGGGTCCTAAATATATGTTACTCTTTGAGGAAGAGCCGGACATGAAGCGATTTATGTCTCACGGAGAATCGGGCTGCATTTTGACATAAACGATACAGTGATACTTCTCCAGTAGGGAACTATCTTTAACCAGTCAGGAGAGAATTCATTCGCACAGGGAATGGGCAGGAATGCAGCGAGGATCATCAGGAAGAGTCTGTACTCTTTTATTGGGATGATTAAGAACTGTCCACAATTCGGACACAAGTGAATAAAAAGGGTGGAAAATTTTACACCAATGTTTGATCTGTTGCTTTAAACTCACGCATCTGTTTATGATTATTTTATAAACTCACGGCACTCCTCTGGAGAAGGACGGTCGAGTCGATCTGACCGCAGCAGATAAAGATGGGGATTCTTCAACTCAACTGATCTTA
>NW_025187693.1:1474-3044 GCF_004010195.1 Chiloscyllium plagiosum | reverse complement strand
GGCTGAAAATCTTCTCAGCGCACTTTTCTCATATCTTAATGGGATAACCACCAAGAAATATAAACTGCATTAGTCCCTTCGGTCCTTCGAATTTGCGACTGCATGACCATTCCCCTTTAATGCGTGTTATTTAAACGTGATGTGGCTGTGAAACGATTTTTCTTTCTAAAGCGAGCTCCCTTTCATTTTTAGGTGACTCCATGCTGAACACCAGCTGAATAGGAAAGACCAGCATCAGGATGCTCTGTCTGCAGAATTCAAGTTCAGTGTCTCCAGCTAAAACAGGAATGCAATCTACTCTGCAAGCCTTGGAAACGTGTTTGAAGCTGTAAATTTTAGTCAACATTTTGGAGGAAATTTAGTTCAAATCATCGTTGCGAGAATTTGCGTTGGCATCATGTGGTCAATCAGCTCACGCACTTTCTGGTGAAGAACTTCATGAACATCACAATGGTATCGTCAGTGACTGTGGTGTTAAAGTGTTGCATTTACTGTAATATTTCATCCAAATATATATGATGTAAAGATTTACTTCAGCTCAAACAGCTTTTTTTTAAGCTAACTGTTACGTATGATTTGATTTTTGCTTATATTTTTTAGCAGTTCATCACTTACCATTTTTGTACGCAGATGTTCCACTATTTTTTTTTTGTCCTATGTTCAGCAATGCAGTTTGTTACAGGATCACAGCTATCACGTTATTCGGGAATTACTTGTGATGGTTGATCTGCTATCCCCACAGAATTCTTCTCCTCTCTCTCCATTACTTTAGTCTCGAGAAATCTTTATTTATATTCAGTACCTTGACGTCCTCAGCTTTACGTGATGGAACTTTCTGCTCCCAAACTCTGCGCCCTCAGTGTGTCTGTCACTCCAAACACCAGTCTGGTCATTCTTCATTGCACTTCCTGTTCTCTGTTCCTGCAACATTGCTTTCAGTCACTGGCATACATTGATATCCAGAGTCATTTCAGTGTTACAGTTTCCAAATTGGTGGGTCTGTGTACACTGTTAAGAGCGCCAAAGCCATTCTCAATACTGGATTGACTTGTGGCTTTAGAACTCGCTGCCATGCGTGGACCTCGTAGCGCGGCGCAGAAGGAAACAAATAAACAGCATAAATCCTCTTATAAGTCAACAGTTCTCAACCAATCCCTTTTCCAATGGTAAGCTGCTCTTTTATTGTTTCCAACCAACCACACTCAATGTCACATTGATACACATTGCTCTTCATCTACCAAGTATTTGCCCATTTACGCCGCTTGTCTCAGTCATCCTGGAGCTTTTGAGCATCCTTCTCACCCACTCACAATTCGAAATTGGTTAGTACCATCAGCAGACTTGGCAATTTTGCATTTGATTCCCCCAACCAAACGTTTGACCTATATTCGGAATAGCTGGCACGAAGCCGCGAGCATTGCGATGACCAACGAGCCTTCCACCTCGAAACACATCTATTTATTCCTTCTCACTCTTTCGTGTCAGCTCTCCTATTGTAACAGCATGTCCATTTATTAGCCGCCTTCTCAAGTGTTTTTACTTTGTACTCTAGGCTTGGAACTCTAACAAA
>NW_025187693.1:0-1059 GCF_004010195.1 Chiloscyllium plagiosum | reverse complement strand
CATCAACAACTGGTGTTTCCTTTGTGGGTCATGTTGTAGATCTAGATTCACTGTGAATATCGGCCCCGTATCTCGCCCAGAGACGGCTCACAAAATACGTTTCTCTCACTGACCTGCCATGAAAAGTACAATCATTGATTTCCGAATTAACTACCATGATGACATAAGAAGCAGGAGTGAATAATTCGGAAGCTAACACCATTTTATAAGATCAGTGGTGGCCTACTGATGGCATAAACCCCTGTTTAATGCCCAGCTCTTTACAGCTCTCAACTCCCTGACAGGTCAACAACCCATCTACCTCCCCTTTGAAAAAATTCAGTTATCTCGCTCCCCTAAATTTTTCGACCTTATAATTGTTGACATTCGCTACCTTCTGTCAGAAGAAAACACTTCCTAGACAGACCCCATCACCTATTAACATAAATAAAAGAGGTGAACGCAACTGCTAAGATAAGAGTGAATGACGCTGATATCAAGGTAGTATTTAACTGAGGACAGTATCCTCAAAGGCACTTACATATTCAGTATCTTGTATCCCGAGTTAAAAAAATGCAAGCCTTAAAATTTTTCACCTTCTCAGTGTCTGTTTAGAACATAATGAGTGATTGTCCATCGCTGTCAACATTTCAATGTAATCGTCTTTTTTTCTGTCATAGCACTGCAAATTATTCTTCACTCACTCCTTCTGGCAACATTGTCCCATTGGTTAGTCTGGTGAATTTCCTTTACACTGTCTCTGTTGCAATGAGATCAGCTTTTTTACAGGACAGAAAATCTGTTTACAATACCCCAAAAAACTGTCTCAACAACGCTCTCAGGCATGATCATAACAATAATTCATTGCCATCACTTACCCGTCTACACTTCTTTTTGGGACATCAAAGCCCATTCCTTCTCAGTGAATCCCCACTAACATGGCATTTAAACGTTTCTTACATCTGTATGTCAACATCAATAAAGCCAGCACCAGATGTTCCCATGGAGATTAACATCACTCTTGGGAAGAGACTCAATCAGAAAGACTGCACTTGAAACAGGGAATGGCCACAAACCTGA
>NW_025187692.1:1890-3044 GCF_004010195.1 Chiloscyllium plagiosum | reverse complement strand
ATTGGCCATGCTAAATTGCCCACAGTGTTCAGGCATGTGTAGGTTAGGTCCAGTAGTCAGGGATAAATATAGGGAAGTGGAATGGGTGTGGGTGGGTTCCTCTTTGGAAGGTCAATGTGGACTTGATAGGATGAAGGGATGAAGGGCCTATTTCCACACTGTCGGGATTCTGAGTTGAATTCTAATGGTTATGCCTCTTCCTGTCCGAATTTTCTAGCAGCCATAATCTTGTTTGAAGCATCTAAATTGGGAACAGGTGTTCTCAGGGAAATGCGCGACAGAAATGTAAAGGTTGTTTAGGGAGCACTTGCTGATAGTGCTGGACAGGTTTGTCCCACTGAGGCAAAGAAGGGATGATAGGGTGAAGGAACCTTGCGTGACAAAGGATGTGGAACATCTAGTCAAGAGGATGAAGGAAGCTTACTTTAGGTTGAGGAGGCAAGAATCAGACAGGACTCCAGAGCGTTACAAGGTAGCTGAAGAATGGACTTAGGAGACCTGGGAGGGGGCATTAAAAAGCCTTGAGTGGTTAGGATTAAGAAAAACCCTAAAGCATTCTGCACATATGTAAGGAATAACAGGATGGCCAGAGTGAGGGTGAGGCTGAGCAAGGACAGTAGAGGAAACCTGTGCCTGAAGGTGGAGGAGGAGGTAGGGGAAGTCCTTAATGAATACTTTGCTTCAGTATTCACTACGGCGAGGGACCTTGACATTTGTGAGGACAGCGTGAAACAGGCTGGTCTGCTCAAACAGTTTATGCTCAAAATGTCTATTAGGAGGATGTGCTGAAAAGTTTGAAAAAGTTAAGGAGAGCAAAGATGATTCTCGATAGGAGTGAGAGAGACAGGTAGTTGTCATGGGGTCTTCAACTTTCCAAATATTGACCGGGAACACTATAGGACGAATACTATAGATGGGTCAGTTTTTGTCCAGTGTGTGCAGGAGGGCTTCCTGACACAGTATGTAGACAGGCCAACAAGGGGCGAAGCCACATTAGATTTGGTATTGGGTAATGAGCCTGGCCAGGTGTTAGACTTGAAAGTAGGTGAGCGCTTTGGTGATAGCGATCACAATTCTGTTATGTGTACTTTAGTAATAGAAAGGGATAGGTGTATACCACTGGGCAAGAGTTACAGCTGGGGGAAAGGCAATTA
>NW_025187692.1:0-1264 GCF_004010195.1 Chiloscyllium plagiosum | reverse complement strand
GTCATTGTCTACAGGAATAGTGCCAGAAGACTGGAGGATAGCAAATGTGGTTCCCCTGTTCAAGAAGGGGAGTAGAGACAACCCTGGTAATTATAGACCAGTGAGCCTTACTTCAGTTGTTCGTAAAGTGTTGGAAAGGGTTAAAAGAAGTAGGATTTATAATCATCGAGAAAAAAAAAATCTAAATTAGGGATAGTCAGCACGGTTTTTTGAAGGGTAGGTCGTGCCTCACAAAACTCATTGAGTTCTTTGAGAAGGTGACCAAACAAGTAGATGAGATTAAACTGGTTAATATGGTGTATATGGATTTCAGCAAGGCATTCGATAAGGATCCCCACAGTAGGCTATTGGACAAAATGCAGAGGAATGGGACGGTTGAGAGGTGACTTAATAGAGATATATGAGATAATCAGAGGGTTAGATAGGGTGGACAGGGAGAGCCTTTTTCCAAGTATGTTGACGGCGAGCACGAGGGGGCATAGCTTTAAATTGAGGGGAGATATATACAGAACAGATGTCAGAGACAGTTTCTTTACTCGGAGAGTAGTAAGGGTATAGAATGCTTTGACTGCAACGGTAGTAGATTTTCCAACTTTAAGTACATTTAAGTCGTCATTGGACAATCATATGGACGTACATGGAATAGTTTCGGTTAGATGGGCTTCAGATTGGTATGACAGGTCGGCGTAACATCGAGGGCCGAAGGGCCTGCACTGCACTGTAATGTTCTATGTTCTATGTTTTATGATACATAAGTCCCATGGGCCAGACAGGATACACCTAGGATACTACAGGAAGCGAGGGAAGAGATTGCCGCGCCTTTGACGATGACATTTGCATCCTCACTGTCCACTGGAGTAGTGCCAAATGATTGAAGCGTGGCAAATGTTATTCCTTTGTTCAAGAAAGGGAATGGGGTTAACTCTGAGAACCACAAACCAGGCAGTCTTACATCTGTGGTAAACAAATAATTGGAGAGGATTCTGACAGACAGGATTTTTGATAACTTGGAAAACCATAGCTTGATTAGAGATCGTCATCATGGCTTTCTGAGGGGCAGGTCATGCTTCACAATTGGCTATCACAAGTTTTAAGGTGATTGGAGGAAGGTTTGGGAGGATGTCAGAGGTAGGTTCTTCACACAGAGAGCGGTGGGTGTGTGGAATGCACTGCCAGCAGTGATAGTAGAGTGAGATACATGAGGGATATTTAAGTGACTCCTGGATAGGCAACATGGAAGGTGGAACAATGAAGGGTATGGATG
>NW_025187691.1:0-3044 GCF_004010195.1 Chiloscyllium plagiosum | reverse complement strand
CCAGACCCTAACCCCTGAATTAATCCAGCCTATCCACATTCTCAGACACTGTGTTCCAGACCCTTACCATTGCATTAAACCAGCCTCCCACACAATCTCTGGCACTGTGTTCCAGACCCTAACCCTGGATTGTCCCGGCCTACCCCACACTTTCTGACACTGTGTTCCAGACGCTAACCCCTGAATTAATCCAGTGTATTGCACACTCTCAGGCACGGTGTTCCAGACCCATCCCACTGCATTAAACCAGCCTCCCACACACTCTCTGACACTGTGTTCCAGACCCGAACACCTGCATTAAAGCTGCCTCCCCGCACTCTCAGGCACTGTGTTCCAGAACCTTACCCCTGGATTAATCTGGCCGATCACACACTCTCAGACACTGTGTTCCAGACCCTAACTCCTGAATTAATCCGGCCTATACCACGCTCTCAGGCACGGTGTTCCAGAGCTAACGCTGGATTGACCCAGCCTAACCCACACTCTCAGGCACGGTGTTCCAGACCGTAACACCTGGATTGACCCGGCCTATCCCACACTCTCAGGCACTGTCTTCCTGACCTTAACCCCTGGAGTAATCCCAGACACTAACCCGTGCATTAATCTGACCTACACCACACTCTCTAGCACTGTGTTCCAGACCCTAACCCCTGGATTGACCTGGCCTACCCCACACTCTCAGACACTGTGTTTCAGACCCTAACCCCTGGATTGACTCAACCACCCCCACACTCTGATACATTGTGTTCGGAACCCTAACCCCGAGATTAATCTGGCCTTTCCCACTCTCTCAGGCACTGTGTTGCAGACCCTAACCCCTGCATTAAACTGGCCTCACTGTATTCCAGATCCTAACCCCCGTATTAAACCGGCCTATCCCACACTCTCAGACACTATATTCCAGACCCTAACCCCTGGATTTACCCGGCATAACCCACTCACTCAGAAAGTGTGTTCCAGAACTCTTACCACTGCATTAAACCAGCCTCCCACACACTCTCAGGCACTGTCTTCCAGACCCGAACCCCTGACATAATCCAGCCTATCCCACACTCTCAGGCACTGTGTTCCAGACCCTAACCCCTGGATTGACCTGGCCTACCCCACACTCTCAGGCTCTGTCTTCCTGACCCTAACCCCTGGAGTAATTCGGCCTATTCCTCACTCTCAGGCACTGTGTTCCAGACCTAACCCCTGGATTGACTCAGCCTCCCCCACACTCTGAGACATTGTGTTCGAAACCCTAACCCCTGGATAAATGCCTGAATAAAACTGGCCTATCCCACGCTCTCAGGCACTGTGTTCCAGACCCGAACACCTAGATTTACCCGGCCTACCCCAAACTTTCAGGCACTGTCTTCCAGACCCTAGCCCTGGAAAAATCCGGCTTATCCCACACTCACAAGCACTGTCTTCCAGACCCTAACCCCTGGATCAAACCAGCCTATCCCACTTTCTCAAGCACTGTGTTCCAGACCCTAACCCCTGGATTAATCTGGCCTGTCCCACAATCTCAGGCACTGTGTTCCAGACCCTAGCCCCTGGATTAAACCAGCCTATCCCACACTCACAAGCACTGTGTTCCAGACCCTAACCCCTGTATTGACACGGCCTACCGCACACTCTCAGACACTGTGTTCCAGACCCTTACCCCTAGATTAATCTGGCCTATCCACACTCTCAGACACTGTATTCCAGACCCTAACCCCTGAATTAATCCGGCCTATCGCACACTCTCAGGCTCTGTGTTCCAGACCCTTACCATTGCATTAAACCAGCCTCCCACACAATCTCTGGCACTGTGTTCCAGACCCTAACACCTGCATGAAAGCTGCCTCCCCGCACTCTGAGACACTGTGTTCCAGACCCTAACACCTGGATAAATCCGGCCTATCCCACACTCTCAGGCACTGTGTTCGAGATCCTACCCCGTGGAATAATCCGGCCTATCCCACACTCTCAAGCACTGTGTTCCAGACCCAAACCCCTGGAGTAATCCGGCCTACACCACGCTCTCAGGCACTTGGTTCCAGACCCTAACCCCTGGATTGACCCGGCCTATCACACACTCTCAGGCACTGTCTTCCAGACGCTAATCTCTGGATTGACCCGGCCTATCCCACACTCTCAGGCACTGTATTCCTGACCTTAACCCCTGGGGTAATCCGGCCTATTCCACACTCTTAGGCACTATGTTCCAGAGCTAACCCTGGATCACACACTCAGGGACTGTGTTCCAGGTCCTAACTCCTGTATTAAACCGGCCTATCCCTCAATCTCAGGCACATTGTTCCAGGGCTAACCCTGGATTGATCCAGCCTAACCCACACTCTCAGACACTGTGTTCCAGACCCTAACACCTGAATTAATCCGGCCTATCCCACACTCTCAGGTACTGTGTTCCACACCCTAAACCCTGGCACAATCCGGTCTAGCCCACAATCTGAGGGACTGTGTTCCAGAGCTAACCCAGGATTGACCCAGCCTGAACCACAATCTCAGGCACTGTGTTCCACATCCTAACCCCTGGATTAAACCGGCCTATCCCAAGCTTTCAGGCACTTTGTCCCAGACCCTAACCCCTGAATTAATCTGGCCTATCCCACACTCTCAGACACTGTCTTCCAGACCCTAACACCTGAATTAATCCGGCCTATCACACAGTCTAAGGCACTGTGTTCCACACCCTAACCCCTGAATTAATCCGGCCTAGCCCACAATCTCAGGCACTGTGTTCCAGAGCTAACCCTGGATTGACCCAGACTAAACCACACTCTCAGGCACTGTATTCCAGATCCTAACCCCTGGATCAAACTGGCCTATCCCAAGCTTTAGGCACTTTGTTCCAGACACTAACCCCTGAATTAATCCGGCCTGTCCCACACTCTCAGACACTGTGTTCCACAAGGTAAAAACAATGACTGCAGATGCTGGAAACCAGATTCCACACTCCTTTAGGGCCTTGGATCCTCCCTCACCTCCATCCAAGGCCCTAAAGGAGCCTTCCACATCCACCTCCTCCCTCACCTCCATCCAAGGCCCTA
>NW_025187690.1:1988-3044 GCF_004010195.1 Chiloscyllium plagiosum | reverse complement strand
TGATCAAGTTGTATTTGGGATAGAATTAGTGGAACCATCAGATTATGGTGGAGAGGTTGACTTCTAAATCTACCCCTTCTAATATCCTGCAAAATTGATGTGATCCCAAAATGAGAGTGTGAAACCGTCTTTCAAAAGACTCTACAATCTGTCTGAAGATATGGTTTGAAGGTAAGGGATTTTCGACACTAAGAATGTGACCAGAATTTCGTCAGAATCTTTCATGCACACAACTTCCACCACAGAGAAAGAGCAGGTCAGCAGGTGGATAGGAACACGATCGCCTCCGTGTTCCCTCCAGGTCAAACATTGTCCTGACATGCCTGACATACAGTCCTGATGGAGCCGACATTTCTTACAATTCAATCATTGCAAAACTGAGGCCTCTGACGTCAGTCCCGAGCTGAAAATCCACTACCTCTCCACTGAGTCGAAAGTGTGATGCTGGGAAAGCGCAGCAGGGCAGGCAGCAACGAATGAGCAGGACAATCGATATTTTGGACACGAGACTTCATCAGGAAAGAGGCTTGTGAACCGAGGGGGTACAGAGACAAATGGAAGCGGGTGGGGTGGGACAAGGTAGCGGAGAGCGTGATAGATTGACGGAGGTGGGGATAATGATGAAAGGTCGCAGCGCAGGCTGGAGCAGATAGGTGGGATGGAAGATGTACAGATAGGACAGTTCATGCGAGCGGCGGAGACCCTGGACCTGAATGAACTTCGCTGTGTGGGAGGGAGAGTTGACTGTTCAGCCAGAGGCCAGTGGTGTTGTTTGTTGCGGATGTCCCGGAGATGTTTTCCGAAGCGGTCTGTAATTAGGCATTCAATTTCCACAATGTCGTGGAGACAGCAAAGGGAGCAATTGTTACAGTAAATGACATGCGTGGAAATGCAGGTAAAACTCTGATGGACATGCAAGAGCCTTTGACAGAGTTGAGGACGAATGTGTGGGTGGATGTTTTGCAAATCCCGTGTAGGAATGAGAAGGTGCTGGGAGGGGAGGGTGGTTTTGTGGTAGCGTGCACTTTGTAAGGGAGTGGAAGAGGGAATGATATT
>NW_025187690.1:0-1488 GCF_004010195.1 Chiloscyllium plagiosum | reverse complement strand
GGAGGGTTTTGGATTCTTGGATAATTGGGGCTCTTTCTGGGGTCGGTGGGACCTGTACAAGCAGGATGATCTTCATCTGAACCAGAGGGGTACCAATATCTTTGGGTGGGGGCAGGAATTCGCTAAGGCTATTGGGGTGGGTTTAAACTAATGCAGCAGGGGGATGTGAACCAAAATTGCAGTTCAAGTATAGAAATTTTTGAGAGTAGGGAGGTCCAGAATCAAGCTTCAGGGGCGCAAGATGGCACCAGCAAGCAAGAATTTGGTTTGGAGTGTGTCTGCTGCAATGCCAGGAGCATCCAGAATAAGGTGGACGAACTCGCAGCTTGCATTGGTACCTCGGAATTCGATGTTGTGGCCATTTCGTAGACATGAACAAAGCAGGGACAGGAATGGTTGTTGCAGATTCCAGGATTACAATAAGAACAGAGAAGAAGGTAAAAGAGGGAGACGTGTGGCTGTGTTGGTCAAGGACAGTATTACAGTTGCAGAAAGGATATTTGGGTCTCGTCAACTGACGTAATATGGGCTGAAGTTAGAAACAGAAAAGGAGAGGTCACGCTCTTGGGAGTTTTCTACAGGCCTCCGAATAGTTCCAGAGATGTAGACAAAAGGATAGCAAGTATGATTTTCGATAGGAGTGAGGGAGAGAGAGTAGTTGTCATGGGGGACTACAACTTTCCAAATATTGGCAGAAAACACTATAGTACGATTACTATAGATGGGTCAGTTGTTGTCCACTGTGTGCAGGAGGGGTTCCTGACACAGTATGTAGACAGGCCAACAAGGGGCGTGGTCACATTAGATTCGGTAATGGATAATGAGCCCGGCCAAGTGTTAGACTGGGAAGTAGGTGAGCACTTTGGTGATAGAGATCACCGTTCTGTTGAGTTTACTATTGTGATAGATATAGATAGGTGTATACCACTGGGCAAGTGTTACAGCTAGGGGGACGTCATTTATGATGCGATTAGGCAGGATTTAGGAAGCAATGGATGGAGAAGGAAACTGCAGTGTAGGCACATGAGAAATGTGGAGCTAATTCAAGGAAATGCTACTGTGTGTCCTTGATAAGTATGAATCTGTCAGGCAGGGAGAAAGCTGTAAAGCGCGGGAGCCGTGGTTTATGAAGAAGTAGATTCTCTGGTCAAGAGGAAGATGAAGGCTTATGTTAGGATGAGATGCAAAGGCTCATTTAGGGCGCTTAATGGTTACAAGGTAGCCAGGAAAGACCTAAAGAGAGAGCTCAGATGAGCCAGGAGGCGACGTGAGAAGTTGTTGGCCGATAGGATCAGGGTTAAACCGAAGGCTTTCGATATGTATTTTAGGAATAAAAGAATAACGAGAGTAAGATTAGCGCCAATCAGGGACATAGTGGGAAGTTGTGTGCAGAGTCAGTGGAAATAGGGGAAGCACAACTGAATACATTTCAACAGTATTCAGTCTAGAAAACGGCAATGTTGTCGAGTAGAGTACTTAGATACGGGC
>NW_025187689.1:1878-3044 GCF_004010195.1 Chiloscyllium plagiosum | reverse complement strand
AGGTTAGGGTGGGTTGGCCGGGCTACATTGTCCCATAGTGTTCAGGGATGTGTAGGTTAGGTGAATTAGTCAGGGGTAAATATAGAACAATAGGGTAGGGGAATGTGTCTGGGCGGGTTACTCTTCAGAGGGTCGGTGTGGACTTGTTGGGCCGAAGGGCCTGTTTCCACACTGTAGGGAATCTAATTCTAGATCCCAAGTGAGGTCAACCCCCAGACATTTATTCTGCAAAATACAAAAGAGCCATCCTGCCCCTCATCAGGACCTCTGCAAGAATGCCAATTTATCAGGGGGAGCAACTGTTTATGTAGGAATGGGAAAATGCTGCTGATTGGCTCGGTGGTCAGCTGAGGGGTCAGATTGTCAACAGGTTGGTCGACGCATTGCCGTGGCGAATGCACTATGGAACCACGCTCCCCACCTCCTTGCCCCTGCGCTCCAGTCGGAATTTGGGATTCTTGCGATTCTCTCCGGGTGACTGCAGCATGGAAGCCTCCCACAGCTCCCCTCCCCCGCCACCCTCCCTCAGCCTGACAACGCTGGTGGTGGGTGGTGGGTGGTGGGATCCTTCACCCAACCTCCCAGCCATCCCCCTCCCCTCTGGGTTTTCTCCGTCCGTATCCCCCCCCTCCCCCCCCACCCCCTGCATCGCCCACTCACTCACCAAACTCGATGAAAACGTAGGGTCTGGAAACGGTGGCAACTTTCCTGATGTACAGCTCACTGAACTCAGCCTGCAGGTCATCCAGAAAGGCGTAAGCCAACCTTTTGGCATAGTTCCCCTCGCACAGCACCAAGTAGCAGACCCCTCGGTCTATCAGGTAGCTGCCCGGAGACACAGAGAGAGAGAGATCCCAGTGTGACAGAGCCAAAGTCAGGGAACCAACACCGGGCAATGCAGGGTGAGCTGGGGCTTTTATGGGATGGGTTCGGGGTTATTGGTGGGGGTGGGGGGGGAATGCAGGCGGAGGTCACCTCTGTACGATCAGCACAGACACAGCAGCAGACCGAGGCGATTCGGTCCATCGTGCCTGCACCGGTTCTATCCCACCTCCTGCCTCTTCTCCATATCCCCGTACGCCCTTTTTAACATCAAGGACAAATACCCCTCAACTGAACTTGCCCTCCATCACATTTCCAGGCAGCGCTTCCCCGCCCCACCCCCC
>NW_025187689.1:0-799 GCF_004010195.1 Chiloscyllium plagiosum | reverse complement strand
CAGAATTGCACGCAATATTCCAACAGTGGCCTAACTAATGTCCTGTGCAGCCGCAACATGACCTCCCAACTCCTGTACTCAATACTCTGACCAATAAAGGAAAGCATACCAAACACCTTCTTCACTATCCTATCTACCTGCAACTCCACTTGTTTCAGGAAATTTGAGACCAACGCAGTGTGGCTGGAGTTCCAGGGATGAAAGGCCCCATGATGTGGGTGGGAAAGGTATGCTTCCCATAGCAGGAATGTCAAGAGTAACCCGGTCTGTAATTCCGGGGCTTTGGATGAGACGCAGCCCAGATGCAGCATCAGTTTCAGCTACCAACGGTGCACAGTGCGGTGTGTCGCAGTCACATTCCAGGAAGTGATCCGAGCTGTAAATGGCATTCCCCGGACGCCTGATAAGCAGCAGGGACAGGCATGGTCAGTGCAGGACCAGACGGATGGACTCGGGAGATGTCATTCAGCTCAGCGCATGGAGCTCCGCACTCACACAGTAACTGGGGGGTAACAGCTTCCCAATGTCCCTCAGTGTTACCCTCAGCACCTACACTCACACAGTAACTGGGGGGGGTAACAGCTTCCCAATGTCCCTCAGTGTTACCCCCAACAACCTCACTCACACAGTAACTGGGGGGTAACAGCTTCCAAATGTCCCTCAGTGTTACCTTCAGCACCTACACTCACTCAGGAACTTGGGGGGTAACAGCTTCCCAATGCCCCTCTGCGTTACCCTCAGCACCTACACTCACACAGTAACTGCAGGGTAACAGCTTCCCAATGTCCCTCAGTGTTAC
>NW_025187688.1:0-3044 GCF_004010195.1 Chiloscyllium plagiosum | reverse complement strand
CATCCCAATGGACCTTGGGGTGCTCCTGTGTATACTCCCCAACAGTCCATGATGCCCCTTACTCCTCCCAATACTCTTCACTGTCTCCCCCACCCCCTAGAGCCCCCCAACAACAACAGGTTTGTTTCTGTTGTAATCAGCCAGGACAATGGTCCAGGAACGGCCCTTTCCCAAAGCAGTCCCTGGTTCATCGCTGGAATGGAAACAGCCAGCAACCTCCTGGTCCCCCTCCCCAGGGACCTCAGCAGGTTCCCCCTTTTATCACACAAAACCCTTTTCAAAACTGATTCCCAGATACAGGTCGTGCTACTGCTTTGAATTTTCCCGCACTTACCGCGAGCCCTGAGCCGATGCTAACTCTGAACATTAATAGTCATGATATTGAGTTTATGATTGACACGGGGCAACTGTTTCATCACTTCCCATCCATCTTGTTAATGCCTTTAATTTTCATATCTTGGACCATGTTGAAATCCTACAAGATTTTGATGGTTCCTCTCATAGATATGCATCCAGATTCCCTCTCACAGTGGTGTGGAAAATTTGTGCCATGCTCCCTTTTTGCTTTAGGAGAAAGTGAGGACTGCAGATGCTGGAGATCAGAGCTGAAAGTGTGTTGCTGTAAAAGCGCAGCAGGTCAGGCAGCATCCAAGGAGGAGGAGAATCAACGTTTCCAGCATGAGCCCTTCTTCATTCCTGAAGAAGGGCTCATACCCGAAACGTCAATTCTCCTGCTCCTTGGATGCTGCCTGACCTGCTGCACTTTTCCAGCAACACATTTTCAACCCTTTTTGCTTTGTTGTTCCTAATGGATTACATCTCCCTCGACTTGCCAGAGATCGTCTCTATCCTCAATACCAAACCAGAGCCTCCTCAGTGATGGTCACTTGATTTGGATCCTCACTCTTTTGATCCTGTTTTACGGACCGTCCCTCACCCCCACATTACTTTAGCTTATTACCCATCCGGGACTGACCTCAGCCTTGAACAATATTCTAATCCCTCAATGGGCACTGCTCAGCACGCTTGGGTGATTGGTGAGATCAGGTCACCAGCTGGTGGCACTCATCTCCTGTCAGTTCCCCTTCATATCCACAAAGCTGACCCTCTCATTTTCCCCCATGTCACCACTCACGTCAACCCCAGAATCCAAAGCCAAAGGACTCGGCTTTGACGCTAAGACTCTATTTGACCACACTGATCAAATTTCCCTTGAAATTCAGCTGCCTGCTCAAGGATCGATCCAATTTTACACACAGTTTTAATCGATTCATGGCAGCCTTCCTCATCATCTCACCCACAGGGCACAGTATATCCTCGAATCTGGGTGGCCTCTAAAACAGAAGTGGGTCTTACTAAGGTCCCCCCCACCTCCATTTTGATCAAACCTCATTCTGTCCTCCCCTCTATACCTCAATACCCCCCAAAACCAGAAGCTGATGCTGGCATCCAACCTGTCATTGACTAATTTCTACAGCAAGCCATCCTAGTCCCATGCCATTCTTCCGCCAATACACCCATCTTTCTGGTCCCTACATGGGGACGTCCTGAACAGCGACTCATTCAAGCTAATATAACTGTACATCAAGATGTAGAAGTCTGTACCTCCCATTCTGCTGTATCCTTGCTTACCTCGAAACGTACTCAACACCTCACTGGGGCTCGGCTAAGTCGCAATAGGATTTCATTCCTTCAGAATCCACTTCTCTCCTTTAAATACTGCTCCAACATTAACCCCGCTACATTCCTGCAGGAAGAGTCTCTTGAACTGCCTGATCCTCCCCATGATTGTGTTCCCATAAATGACCTTGTCATTAAACCTTGTTACTAAACTTATGGATCAGGCTCTTGTTAACCCGGACCTTACACTTTATATCGATGGCTCTTCTATCTCTCCAGATGGCAAACACATGTCAGGGTATGCGATTATCACATTGTCCCAGACAATAGAAGCTTATTCTGTTGACCCACCCTGTCCCACCCAGCAAACTGAACTCCTTGCTCTCCCCCGTGCCTGTATACTTGCTAAAGGAAAGTCAGCTCATATCGAGACTGATTCCCGCTACGCTTTTGGACGTGTCCATGATTTTAGTCAACTCTGGCAGCAGTGCAGCTTCCTTCCCTCATCAGGAACCCCTATCATCAATGCTGCCGATGTTGCTAATCTCCTCAGTGTTATTCAACTTCCCTCTCAATTGGCAATTACCAAATGTTCTGTCACTCCTCTGATGCTTCCGATGTCACTAAAGGCAACAATGTCGCTGACTCGGCTGCTAAGAAAGCAGCTTTTGATCAAAAAGACATGGTTACTCAAATGACCAATAGGAAACCAAAGGGAGACTCTCCTATTTCCTCTTCTGACACCCCGACCATGCCTGACCTCGAGCAAGTACGGGTCAAGAGTGTGGTGCTGGAAAAGCACAGCAGGTCAGGCAGCATCCGAAGGGCAGGAAAATCAACGGTTCGGGCAAAAGCCTTTCATCATGGTTCCATCAGGGGGACACCTCTGATGAGGAAAGACAAAGATGGATGAACCATGGTTGTTATGTAAATAGTTACAATACACTTTGGGTTACGTCGGTAGGACAGACATGTCTGCCCGACTCCCTTCTGCCTATTCTAGTTGATTATCTTCATATACAGACACGTGGAGGGAAGGAGGGAATGGTGGACCAGATTCTCCAAACTTGCTGCAATCTCCACCTGGAAAAAAAAGCCAAACAAGCAGCTGCAAATTGCCTAATTTGTCAAAAGCATAATTCTGGGAAAGGAGTAAAGTATCCACCAGGTAAAACTCCCTTGCACCTTTTGATACGATCCAGTTAGATTTTATAGAGTTAACTGGATGCCATTGTTATAAGTATTGCTTAGTGATAATCGCTGTATTTAGTAAATGGATTGAAGCTTATCCCTGTACTGAGTGCACAGCAATAACTACTTGTAAAATTCTGTTAAGGGAAATCATACCCAGATTTGGAATACCAGTAACCGTCTCTTCCGATAATGGCCCTCACTTCTGTTCGCAGCTAAACAAGGCACTTTGT
>NW_025187687.1:1829-3044 GCF_004010195.1 Chiloscyllium plagiosum | reverse complement strand
AGGGGGGTGAGGATGAGAGGGTGTGAAGGCAACGGAGGATTAAAGGGGAGAGCGTGAAGGCGAGGGCAATGATGGCGAGGGGAGAAAAGGTGAGGGTGGAAAGGGCAGAGGAGAGAAGGTGGGTGAAAAGGCAAGGGCAGAGAAGGCGGGGGTGGTAATGCGGGGGAGAAGGCAGGGGAGAAGGCGGTGGAGAAGGCGGGGAGAGAAGACAGAGAGAAAAGGCGAGGAGAAGGTGGGTGGAGAAGGCAAGGGCGGAGAAGATGGGGAGAGAAGGCGGGGCAAAAAGGCAAGGTTGGAGAAGGCAGGGGTGGTACTGTGGGGAGAAGGCAGAGGAGAAGGCAAGGGTGGAGAAGGCAGGGGAGAGAAGACGGGGAGAGAAGGCGGGAAGAAGGCGGGGGAGAAGGCGAGGGTGGAGAAGGCAGGGAGAGAAGGCGGGGAGAGAAGACGTGGGTAGAGAAGGCGGGAAGAAGGTGGTAGGAGAAGGCGAGGGTGGAGAAGGCGGGGGAGAGAAGACGAGGTGGGAGAAGGTTGGGGCGAAGCCGAGGGCTGAGAAAGCGATGGCGGAGAAGGCGAGGGTGGAGAAGGTGAGGGAGAGAAGGCGAGGCGGAAGAAGGTGGTGGAGAAGGCGGGGGAGAATGCGGGGAGAGAAGACGAGGGTGGTGAAGCCGAGGGTGGAGAAAGCAGGGGAGAAGGCAGGGGATAGAAGGTGAGAGGGAGAAGGTGGCGGGAGAAGGCGAGGGTGGAGAAGGCGAGGGAAGAGAAGGCGAGGGAGAGAGAAGGCGAAGGTGGAGAAGGGAGGGGAGAAGTCGAGGGTTCAGATGGCGAAGGAGGAGAAGGCGAGGGGAGAGAAGGCGAGGTTGGAGAAGGCGAGGGGAGAGAAGGCGAGGGTGGAGAAGGAAGGGGAGAAGGCGAGAGGTCAGATGGCGAAGGCGGAGAAAGCGAGGGAGGAGAACGAGAAGAAGGAGAAAGCGAGGGTGGAGAAGGCGAGGGGGAGAGAAAGCGAGGGAAGAGAAGACGATGGGAAAGAAGACTTTGTGGAGAAGGTGGGGGGAGAGAAGGTGAAGGGGAGAGAAGGTGAGGGATGAGAAGCCGAGGGGAGAGAATGCGAGTAGAGAGAAGGCGAGGGGTGGAGAAGGCGAGTGGGAGAAGGCGAGGTGGAGAGAAGGCGAGGGGAGCGAAGGTGGGGGGATAGAAAGTGAGAGTGGGAATGCGGGG
>NW_025187687.1:0-791 GCF_004010195.1 Chiloscyllium plagiosum | reverse complement strand
ATAGGACAAGTCTTAAATGAGGAATCAAGTGGGCTAAAAGGGGGGAGAAGGCGGTGCGGGAAGGCAGGGGAGAGAAGGCAGGAAGAGAAGGCGACAGTGGAGAACGTGAGGGAGAGAATGCGAGGGGGAGAAGGTGGGGCAGAGAAGACGAGGACAGAAAGAGAGGGTCGAGAATGCGGAGGAAGACGTTGGGGAGAGAAGGCGGGGAGAGAAGACGAGGGGAGCAGGCGGGGGGAGAAGAAGGAGGGAAGTTGGTGTGAGAAGGCAGGGGAGAGAAGGCAGGGAGAGAAGGCGAGAGTGGAGAACGTGGGGGAGAGAATGCAAGGTGGAGAAGATGGGGCAGAGAAGACAAGGACAGAAAGCGAGGGTGAAGAATGCAGGGGGAGAAGTGGGGAGAGAAGGCAGGGAGAGAAGACTAGGGGGAGCAGGCGTGGGAGAAGGAAAGGGAGAAGGTGGGGAGAGAAGGCGAGAGTGGAGAAGGCAGGGGAGAGAAGGTGGGGAGAGAAAGAAGGGGAGAAAAGGGGACAGAAGGCGGGAGAGAACATGAGGGTGGAGAATGCGGGGGAGAGAAGGCGGGGAGACAAGGCGGGGACGAAGGCGAGTGAGAGCAGATGAGGGAGAGAAGGCGGACGGGAGAATGCAAGGGAGAGAATGTGGGGCGGGAAGGCAGGGTGAAGGGGAGGGAGAGAGATGGCGTGGGTGGAGAATGTTGGGGAGAAGGTGAGGTGAGAAGGCAGGGGAGAGAAGGTGCGGGAGAAGGCAAGGGGGATATGATGGGGAGAGAAGGAGAG
>NW_025187686.1:0-3044 GCF_004010195.1 Chiloscyllium plagiosum | reverse complement strand
TCAGCATCCAGATGCCTTTTACATGCTGTATTTTACCAGCCTCCATCACTTCCTCTGGCAGCTCATTCCATACGCTCACCACCCTCTGTGTGAAAAGGTGCCCTTTAGGCCTCATCAAAACTTTTCCCCTCTCACTTTCCACCGATGCCCTCTAGTTTTGAACGCCCCTAACCTGGGGAGAAACCCTGGCTACTCACCCATCCATGACGGTTCTGACTTTATAAACCTTTACTGCTGCGAAATGTGACTTCAATCAACACGAATGGCTGTACTTTCAGTCATCCTGGGCCTAAATTCGGAAATGCAATACTGACACCTCTTCCTTCTCCATCAAGGCACAATTCTAAATCCATTTTAATCAGTTTGTTCAGATGTATTATGAGACACTTCTGTGGGCTTTATACCTAGACCTTTGTGCTCGGAAGTAGGGACACTAGCATCACTCAGCAATACTCTTAAAGCTGTAACATTATTCTCCTGTGTGTTTGTTCATCAGCCTATTCTGACATGATGTGACATACCTCTGCAACAGGCAGGACTTGAATCCAGGCCTTCCAGTCCAGAGCTGGGAACACTACCACAGAAGTTCAGGAATTGGAATCAAATCCAGAGTTCTGGCTCAGAGGCAGGTACACTACCCACTACATTACCCAGATTTTGGGTAATATTTTAGTGCCCACTTTCAGCTCGGTGTGGATTTATTATAATCAGGTTACCATTACTGAACTACAAAAACACTTGGAATTGTTAAACAAATGCAAGATATTTGTCTCAATTGTAGGATGTTAAGTGTACATGCTATGCTAGTCTGCAATATTAGGGAAGAAATCCTGCAGACACACTCTTCCCAATGAACGGTCTCAAATGGATATTTATTACTGAACACCAGAGATGAAGGAAAAGATTAATTTCTGGTCCCAAAACACCGATCACTGTTACCCATCTCGAACATGCGACAGCCCTCTTCCTAAAACCATGAAATGATACCAGGCCGCTGACTACTGTCCAGCCTCTCCTCCCCACTAACTGTGTCTGCAATCTGTCCCTCCTCCCCCTAACCACACAAGGTAAACCAAGCTCAGGGTTTTTGTGAAAATCAAGGCCGGAGTGCGCAGGCATCCTGGAAATGGGGAGGGAATTTTAAAATTAAACGGAGAAGCTGAGGAGGTGGTAATATCACACACTGGGCTGAGGGGTGGCAGATGGAGTTTAGTTTGGATTAATGTGAGGTATTGGATTTGGTAAATCAAACACGAGCAGGACCTATACAATTAAAAGTAGGGGCTTTGGCAGTTTTTTAGAACAGAGACCTAGGCCGTCATGTATAATTCTTTAAAATTTGCATCTCATATAGACAGTGCTGTTAAGAAGGTGTTTAACACAATTGTCTTCTTTGGGCAGACCTTTGAATATAGGAATTGGGACGTCATGTTGAGATTGTATAGGGTATTGGTGAGACCTCTTCTGGAATACTGTGTCCAGCCTGGTCACCCTGCCCGCTCATTCCATAGGCACACTACCCTCTGGGTGAAAAAGCTGTCTCTTAGATCACTTTTAAGTGTTTCCACTCTCACCTGCAATATATGTCCTCCAGTTCTGGACTCCGCTACCCTTAAAAAATACCTTGACTATTCACTTTGATATTATTGACCTTGATATTAATAAGCTGGAGACGGTTCAGAAGAGATTAACCTGGATGTTGTTAGGAATGGAGGGATTGAGCTACAAGGAGAGGCTGGATAGGCTGGGACTTTTTTTCACTGGAGGGTATGAGAATAAAAGGGTAACTTTACAGAGGTTTATAAAATAATGAGGGGTACAGAGAAGCTGAAGGGCTGATGTCTTTTCCCTCGAGTTGTGGATTCAAAACTGAGGGAACTTTTAAGGTGCGAGGAAAAAGATTTACAAAAGTCATGAGAGGTAATTATTTTAGACAGAGTCTGGCATGTATGTGGAATGAAGTTGCAGAGCAAGTGGTGAAAGCAGGGACAGCTACAACGTTTAAAGGACATTTAGATCAGTACATGGATAAGACATCAGTTTGGATGGTGCTGTGAGCAGCTGCCCTCTCCCTCCCCCTCTCTGAATGAATCCCTCTTGATTTTTACCCTCTACCAATGCCTGTGCAGTGGCGTGTGGAGGCCAGCATTCGGTGGCATTGCATCACTTTAAGCACCACAGAGACTGCCAGACCTGCCCCACACAGATACACACACGGGAAAGGTTAGGACACGGCGTGAAGCTCATCTGGTAACTTAAATGAAACATAAAGAAATACTCAATTCGCCTCGTAAACTGATAAAATATGAGGGACAGAGAACTCCCAAATTCCACTGTTTAAATAAAAAACATCAATTTATTTTTTAACTCTGAAAGTGAACATTTTGCTTTAACTATGCACATCTCTGGGACCCTCTTTCACTTAACTGCTTATTTTCAGACTCCATCTCTACAGCAATATACTGTTTCTGGGTCTGCCATCCTCTCATATCACAGGTGCTTGTAAGCTCTCGGTTCAGAACAGCATTCACTGTCTTTTAAAGGTACAGTACACACTTTCAACTTCATCACATTATACCTTGATGGATATCGATAAGTGGAACCTATCCGGATTTCTCTTGCTCTATGGTTTGTCAATATTTAATTTGCTCCGTCTGGTGTGTGTCAGGATTTTTGTTGCTCCATTGACAGCATGTCATTATTCGACCCCATCCATAGGAATATATCAGTATTTCACTTGCTCACACTTGTGAGTGTGGCAGGATTTCAGTTGTTTCATGGGGACTGTGACGCTATGACAATCTCAATGTTTGTAGATGGCACCAAACCTGGAAGAACTCTGAAGTCTATGGAGGACAGTGTGGAACTCTAACACAACATGGATACGTTGGTGTAGTGTTCAGATTTATGGCAGTTGGGGATCAGTGCAGGGCAGTGTGAGGTGATGAACTTTATAAAGGGGGTGCAGGAACAGAGAGCGCTGGGTGCATATGAGCACAGATTTTTGAAGCTGTCAGGACAAGTTGGGAGAGCAGTAACTATCA
>NW_025187685.1:0-3043 GCF_004010195.1 Chiloscyllium plagiosum | reverse complement strand
TCTCTCTGCAACATCTCCAGCATTGCTTTCCTCTGTCTGTAACATATCCAGCCTTGATTTCCTATGTCTGTAACATCTCCAGCCTTACTTTCCTCTCCCCCTGTAAGATCTTAAATATTGCGTTGCTCTCTCCGTGTAAAATCTCCAGCTTTGTTTTCCTTTCTCTGTGTAACACCTTATGCATTGTTTTTCTCTGTCTGTAACATCTCCTGGCTTGCGTTCCTCTCTCCCTGGAACATCTCCAGCCTTGCTTTCTCTCTCTCGGTAACATCTCCAACATTGTTTTCCTCCCACTGTAACATCTCTGGCCTTGCTATCCTCTGTCTCTAACATCTCCAGCCTTGCTTTCCTCTCGCTGTTACATCTCCAGCCTTGCTTTCCTCTCTATCTATAACATCTCCAGCCTTGCTTTCCTCTCTCTGTAATATCTCCAGGCTTGCTTTTCTGTTTCTGTAACATCTCCAGCCTTGCTTTCCTCTCTCTGAAACATCTCCAGCCTTGCTTTCCTCTATTCTTGTAACATCTCTTGCCTTGCTGTCCTCTCTCTGTAACATCTCCAGCCTTGCTATTCTCTCTCTCTTTAACATCTCCAACATTGTTTTCCTCTCTCCGTAACATCTCCAACATTGTTTTCCTCTCTCTGCAACATCTCTGGCCTTGCTATCCTCTCTCTCTAACATCTCCATCTTTGCTTTCCACTCTCTGTAACATCTCCAGCCTTGCTTTCCTCTCTATCTATAACATCTCCAGCCTTGCTTTCCTCTCTCTGTAACATCTCCAACCTTGCTTTTCTGTCTCTGTAACATCACCAGCCTTGCTTTCCTCTCTCTGAAACACCTCCAGCCTTGCTTTATTCTCTATGCAAAATATCCAGCCTTGCTTTCCTCTCTCTGTAACATCTCCTGCCTTGCCTTCCTATCTCTCTAAGGCCTCCAGCCTTGCTTTCCCCTCTCCTAGTAACATCTTTAGCCTTGCTTTCCTCTCTCTGTAACATCTCCAGCCTGGCTTTCCTCTCTACTTGTAACATCTCTAGCCTTGCTTTCCTCTCTCTGTAACATCTCCAGCCTTGCTTTTCTCTCTCTCAGTAACATCTCCAACATTGTTTTCCTCTCTCTGTAACATCTCTGGCCTTGCTATCCTCTCTCTCTGCAACATCTCCAGCCTTGCTTTCCTATCGCTGTAACATCTCCAGCCTTGCTTTCCTCTCTATCTATAACATCTCCAGCCTTGCTTTCCTCTCTATCGACAACATCTCCAGCCTTGCTTGCCTATCTCGGTGACAGCTCCAGCCTTGCTTTTCTGACTCTGTAACATCTCCAGCCTTGCTTTCCTCTGTCAGTTACCTCTCCAGCCTTGCCTTCCTATCTCTGTAACATCTCCAACCTTGCTTTCCTCTCTCCTTGTAACATCTCTAGCCTTGCTTTCCTCTCTCTGTAACATCTCTAGCCTTGCTTTCCTCTCTCTGTAACATCTCCAGCCTTGCTTTCCTCTCTATCTGTAACATCACCAGCCGTGCTTTCCTCTCTCTGTTACATCTCCAGTCTTGCTTTTTTGTCTCTGTAACATCTCCAGCCTTGCTTTCCTCTGTCTGTAACATCTCCAGCCTTGCTTTCCTATCGCTGCAACATATCCAGCGTGGCTTTCCTATCTCTGTAACATTTCCTGCCTTGCCTTCCTATCTTTGTAACACCTCCAGCATTGCTTTCCTCTCTCTGCAACATATCCAGCCTTGCTTCCCTCTCTCTGTAACATTTCTGGCCTTGCTTTCCTCTCTCTGTCACATCTCCAACATTGTTTTCCTCTCTCTGTAACATCTCTGGCCTTCCTTTCCTATCGCTGTAACATCTCCAACATTATTTTCCTCTCTTTCTGTAACATCTCTGGCCTTGCTATCCTCTCTCTCTGTAACATCTCCAGCCTTGCTTTCCTATCACTGCAACATCGCCAGCCGTGTTTTCCTCTCACTGTGACATCTCCTGCCTTGCCTTCCTCTCGCTTTTACACCTCCCGCATTGCTTTCCTCTCTCTGTCACATTTCTAACCTTGTTTTCCTATCTTGGTAACATCTCCAGCCTTGTTTTCCTCTCTCTGTAAAATCTCGAGCCTTGCTTTCCTCTCTCCTTGTAACATCTCTAGCCTTGTTTTCCTCTCTCTGTAACATCTCCGGTCTTGCTTTCTTCTCTCTCTGTAACATCTCCAACCTTGCTTTCCTGTCTCTGTAACACCTCCAGCATTGTTTTCCTCTCTCTGTAACATCTCCATCCTTGCTTTCCTCACTCCTTGTTACAAATCTAGCCTTGTTTCCTCTCTCTGTAACATCTCCAGCATTGCTTTCCTCTCTCCTTGGAACATCTCTGGCCTTGCTTTCCTCTCTGTGCAACATTTCCAGCCCTGCTGTCCTATCGCTGTAACATCTCCTGCCTTGCTTTACTCTCTCTGTAACATCTCCAGCATTGCTTTCCTCTCTCTGTAACATATCCAGCCTTGCTTTCCTGTCTCTGTAACACCTCCAGCATTGCTTTCCTATCTCTGTAACATATCCAGCCTTGCTTTCCCCTCTCTGTAACATCTCCAGCCTTGCTTTCCTCTCTCCTTGTAACATCTCGCGCCTTGCCTTCCTCTCTCTGTAACAACTCCAGCATTGCTTTCCTCTCTCGGTAACATAACCTGCCTGGCTTTCCTCTCTCCTTGTAACATCCCGAGGTTTGCTTTCTTCTCTCTGCAACATATCCCCAGCCTTGCTGTCCTATCTCTGTAACATCTCCTGCCTTGCCTTCCTCTCTCTGTAACATCTCCAGCATTGCTTTCCACTCTCTGGAACCGTTCCAGCCTTGCTTTCCTGTCTCGGTTATATATCCAGCCTTGCGTTCCTCTCTCTGTAACATCATCAGCCTTGCTTTCCTATCTCTGTAACATCGACTGCCTTGCCCTCCTCTCTCTGTAACACCTCCAGCATTGCTTTCCTCTCTCTGTGACTGTTCCAGCCTTGCTTTCCTATCTCGGTTACATATCCAGCCTTGCGTTCCTCTCTCTGTAACACCTC
>NW_025187684.1:0-3043 GCF_004010195.1 Chiloscyllium plagiosum | reverse complement strand
CTCTCACACACACACACTCTCTCTCTCATACCCACACACACTCTCTCTCTCTCACACACACACCTAACGATGAGGGGGAACAGGGCCTGGGTCCCTGGTGCTGTGAGACATTGATGCTCACCGTGTACGGGAGGCCAGTCTCCGACGAGGGGTTGTAAGTTTTGGCTGAATCATGCTTGGCGTCCGAGTTCAGACACGGCACAGAAAACAGGCCTCTTGTCCCTCAGCCCTGGGCCTGATCGGCGAGCCCACGAGCGGGGAGCGGTCGGAAGGCCTGGTCGCCATGACAACCACCCACGTGCATGCTGCCGGATGAGCCAGCAGCTTGTCACAGTTTGAGCTTCCAAAACAGCCCCGCGACGCGACAAAAGTCTCACCTCGGTCGCAAAATCCTTCCTCCGCCCTCGGAGAGCACGACCCAGAGTCATAGAGATGTACAGCACAGAAACAGACCCTTCGGTCCAACCCGGCCATGCTGACCCAGATATCCCAACCCAATCTAGTCCCACCTGCCAGCACCCGGCCCATATCCCTCCAAACCCTTCCTATTCATATACCCATCCAAATGCCTCTTAAATGTTGCAATTGTACCATCCTCCACCACATCCTCTGGCAGCTCATTCCATACACGTACCACCCTCTGTGTGAAAACGTTGTCCCTTAGGTCTCTTTTATATCTTTCCCCTCTCACCCTAAACCTATGCCGTCTAATTCTGGACTCCCCCACCCCAGGGGGAAAAGACCTTGTCTATTTACCCTATCCATGCCCCCTCGTGATTTTATAAACCTCTATAAGTCACCCCTCAGCCTCCGACACTCCAGGGAAAACAGCCCCAGCCTGTTCAGCCTCTCCCTGTAGCTCAAACCCCCAACCCTGGAAACATCCTTGGAAATCTTTTCTGAACCCTTTCACAACATCTTTCCGATAGGAAGGAGATCAGAATTGCATGCAATATTCCAACAGTGGCCTAACCAATGTCCTGTACTGGGGCAACATGACCTCCCAACTCCTGTACTCAATACTCTGACCAATAAAGGAAAGCATACCAAACGCCTTCTTCACTATCCTATCTACCCACGACTCCACTTTCAAGGAGCTATGAACCTGCACTCCAAGGTCTCTTTGTTCAGCAACACACCCTAGGACCTTACCATTAAGTGGATAACTTTGAGGAGATTGTTGATCCAGGTGCAAAGCAGCCCCCCCTCGATTGTCCCCACCCCCACAAACCCCCACTCCCTCCACCCCTTGATGCTCAGTACCAGCAGTGGGTACCATCTACAAGACGCACTGCAGCAACTCCCCCAGGCTCCTCAGACAGCACCTTCCAAACCCCACGGCCACTTCCATCGGGAAGGACAAGGGGCAGCAGGTACATGGGAACACCACCCCCCCTGCAAGTTCCCCTCCGAGCCCCTCACCGTCCCGACTCGGAAATATATCGGCCGTTCCTTCAGTGTCGCTGGGTCGGAATCCTGGGCCTCCCTCCCTGAGGGCTCTGTGTGAGGGGGGGGTCCCTACACCACACGGGACTGCAGCAGTTCAAGATGGTGGGAGCGCGACTTGGGGGGGGGGGGGGGGCGGAAGGGGGCGATAAATGCTACAGCCCAGCCAGCGACGCCCACGCCCCCACGAGAGAATTGAAAGAGGTTTCGAAGGGGTTTTGAGGTAGCGACTCTCACCCAGAGGGTGGTAGGGGATCTCGAACGGACTGCGCTTGACGGGAAATCCAATCCAAGGCTTCGGGCCTACCGCGGGAAAGTACGACCAGCCTCGCCTGGGGCGTCCCTCTCGGCAACTCGGACCGGGTGGGAGCGTTCGCGACTGTCCGACTTGACGCTGTGGTGTATCCCGGGGGAAATCACCGCCCCGTTCCCAATTCTTTGCGATGGCTGCTTCCAGAATCTCGGGAAAAGCATGTCCAGCCAGGACTTCGTCACAAACCTCGAGGGCATGAACGACGGCAAGAATTTCCCGAGAGACATGCTGAAGGTAATTGAGGTCACTTCTTGCTCCCCTCCTCTCCTCGACCTCCCTCCCCCCTCAGCCCAGCGAAGGCTCCCTTGGGAAGCCCGTTCCGGAATGTCCACGATTGGCCGAGTGACCCTTTCTCGGCCATATTGGAAGGCAGCGTGGGAAGTAAGCCGGTTCAGCCTGGCCTGTCCCTGCTGGTCCTTCATGCTCTGTCCGTGTTCCAGGGACTTTACCAATCCGTTCCTGATCCGGTATGGAAACCGACCCACATATCCCAACCTAAACTAGTCCCGTTTGCCGGCACTTGGCCCGTATCCCTCTACACCCTTATCCCCATCCAGATGCCTTTTCAATGCTGTCATTGTACCAGCCTCCACCACTTCCTCTGGCAGCTCATTCCATACACGTACCACCCTCTGGGTGAAAATTTGCACCTTAGGTCTCTTTTATATCTTTCCCCTCTCACCCTAAACCTATGCCCCTCTAGTTCTGGACTCCCCCATCCCAGGGAAAAGACTTTGTCTATTTACCCTATCCATGCCCCCTCATGATTTTGTAAACCTCTATAAGGTCACCCCTCAGACTCCGACGCTCCAGGGAAAACAGCCCCGGCCTATCCCAGCCTCTCCCTGGAGCTCAAACCCTGGGCGACGTCGTTTGGCAATCATTTCTGCCCGCTCTGAGCTAGAGGGTAACGGGTGAGAGGGGAACGTACCTTTACCCTCAGGGAGTTACGGAGGGCGGGGGAGTGTGGGTTGGGAGATGTGATGGCAAAGATGCTGACGGGCGTTGTCCCCTCAAGTGTGGACAGCCCAGAACGAGACAGTTTTCGGATCAAGCGACGGATAACCCGAGACAAGGTTGGGGGTGAATAATCCGTGGAATTCTGGAGGATGAGTAAGTCTAAGGAGGAATTTGATGCAGCAGTGGCCCTGTGGATAGTGCTGAAGGATGTTGCAGATTACACAGAGACATAGAGAAGCTGCAGGGCTGGGCTGAGAGGTGGCAAACGGAGTTTAGTGCAGAAAAGTGGGAGGTGGTTCACTTTGGAAGGAGTAACAGGAATGC
>NW_025187683.1:1631-3043 GCF_004010195.1 Chiloscyllium plagiosum | reverse complement strand
CGGTGTTGCGAAGGATGGGCCTGGCCTCGCTGCCGCGGAACGCTTCAATAGTTGGACCGTTCCGTATCACCTGTCCTTCGTGGAGAAATCTTTCATAGAACATTACAGCGCAGTACAGGCCCTTCGGCCCTCGATGTTGTGCTGACCTGTGAAACCAATCTGAAGTCCATCTAACCTACACTATTCCATTTTCAACCATAGGTCTATCCAATGACCATTTAAATGCCCTTAAAGTTGGTGAGTCTACTACTGTTGCAGGCAGGCCATTCCACGCCCCTTACTACTCTGAGTAAAGAAACTACCTTTGACATCTGTCCTATCACCCCTCAATTTAAAGCTATATCCTCTCGTGCTAGTCATCACCATCCGAGGAAAAAAGGCTCTCACAGTCTACCCTATCTAACCCTCTGATTATCTTATACGTCTCAATTAAGTCACCTCTCAACCTTCTTCTCAACCTTCTTCTCTCTGACAAAAACAGCCTCAAGTCCCTCAGCCTTTCCTCATAAGGCTTTCCCTCTATACCAGGCAAAGCTTCCACATCCTTCCGATAATGCGGTGACCAGAACTGTACGCAATACTCCAAGTGTGGCTGCACCAGAGTTTTGTACAGCTGTAGCATGATCGTATGGTTCTGAACTCAATCCTCCTCCCAATAAAGGCTAACACACCATATGCCTTATTAACAATCCTTTCAACCTGGATGGCAACGTTCAGGGATCTATGTACATGGACACCGAGATCTCTCTGCTCATCTACACTACCAAGCATCTTACCATTAGCCCAGTACTCTGCATTCCTATTGCTCCTTCCAAAGTGAATCACCTCATACTTTTCCACATTAAACTCCATTTGCCACCTCTCAGCCCAGCTCTACAACTTATCTAGATCCCTCTGGAACCTGCAACATCCTTCCGCACTGTCCAAAACTCCACCAACCTTAGTGTCATCTACAAATTTACTAACCTATCCTTCTACACCCTCATCCAGGTCATTTATAAAAATGACAAACAGTAGTGTCCCCAAAACAGATCCTTGCGGTACACCACTAGTAAATGAACTCCAGGATGAAAATTTCCCAGCAACCACACCCTCTGTCTTCTTTCAGCTCGCCAATTTCTGATCCAAATCGCTAAATTACCCTCAATCTCATGCCTCCATATTTTGTGCAGTAGCCTACCATGGGGAATCGTATCAAATGCCTTACTGAAATCCATATACACCACATCAACCACTTTACCCTCATCCACCAGTTTGGTCACCTTCTCAATACTGTTTCTGAGGCACAACCTACCCTTCAAAAACCATGGTGACTATTCCCTAATCAACTTATTGCTCTCAAGATGATTATAAATCCTATCTCTTATAACCTTTTCCAACATTTTACCCACTATCGAAGTAAAGCTCACAGG
>NW_025187683.1:0-1394 GCF_004010195.1 Chiloscyllium plagiosum | reverse complement strand
TCTCAGAACATTCAGTCTGAAATCGTTCATTCCCCTAAGTATAATAAATAGAAAGATGCAGAGAGTGTGGGTGGCACGGTGGCACAGTGGTTAGCACTGCAGCCTCACAGCGCCAGAGACCCGGGTTCAATTCCCGCCTCAGGCGACTCTCTGTGGAGTTTGCACATTCTCCCCGTGTCTGCGTGGGTTTCCTCCGGGTGCTCCGGTTTCCTCCCACAATCCAAAAATGTGCAGGTTAGGTGAATTGGCCAGGCTAAATTGCCCGTAGCGTTAGGTGAAGGGGTAAATGTAAGGGAATGGGTCTGGGTGGGTTGTGCTTCGGCGGGTTGGTGTGGGCTTGTTGGGCCGAAGAGCCTGTTTCCACACTGTAATTTAATCTACTCTCGTCATTCTTTTATTCCTGATGTACCATTTGAAAGCTTTAGAGTTTTTCTTGATCTATCTGCCAACAACTAAGATAATAAGATGTAAACTTCAAAAAGAATAATGTACCTGAATCCCTAGGTCCCTCTGTTCTACAACACTACCCAAGGCCCTACTTTTAATTGGTTAAGTCCTGTCCTTGTTTGGTTTACCAAAATGCCTTTCATTTATCAAAATTAAACTTCATTTGCTACACTTCATCCCATTAACCCAACTGATAAAGATCCCTTTGTAATTTTAGATAACCACCTTCAGTGCACACTATACTACCAATCTTAGCACCATCTGCAAATTTACTAACCACGTCTTCTATACTCTCATCTAAATCACGTATACAAATGACAACCAAAAGTAGACCTGGCACTAATCCTGGTGGAATACCACTGGTCACAGGCCTCCAGTCCAAAAAATAACCATCCACCATCACTGACTCCTGCTGTTAAGCTGATTTTGTACCCAATTGCCAAGGTCTCCCTAAATCTCATGTCATCTAATGGTACACAAAATTATAGGTTGAATGTGAGGACTGCAGATGCTGGAGATTAGAGTCGGGAGTGCGGTCCTGGAAAAGCACAGCAGGTCAGGCAGCATCCGAGGAGCAGGTGAGGTGAGTCAATGTTGCAGGCAAAAGCCCTTCATCAGGAATGGACAAATCTATGCCAAGTTTAGATAATGATAAAAGAAAAGCTGTTCCAATGTATCTTACCACCCCCTCGGCTCACAGCCTCATTCCTGATGAAGGGCTTTTGCCCAAAACGTTGATTCTCCTGCTCCTTGGATGCTGCCTGACTTGCTGTGCTTATCCAGTACTACACTCTCGGCTCTAATCTTATACAGATATCTGTGATAATGCAATGTGGTTTTCTATTGTTAATTTTTCCAACACAAGGAACAAATGTAAGTGTTTTAGGCAAGAGATGCAAGGGGATGTGAGCAATAATTTTCTTTTAAAGAAGTGTAGTATGTGTATT
>NW_025187682.1:0-3043 GCF_004010195.1 Chiloscyllium plagiosum | reverse complement strand
TTTCCAGCATCTGCAGTCCTCACTTTTGCCTACTGCACTGCAACAGTTTGGCGAAGTAACTGACAGGTTCTGGAGCACACGTCTTCAGTATTATTGCCGGAATGCCAGCAAGTCTGGCAGCATTGGAGGAGAGAAATTGAGTCACAATTTCAGAGTCCAGATAGCCTTCCTTGCTCTCTTCGATCTCAAGGTTACTGGACTCAATGTTAACTCTAGTTACACTCTGCAGATACTGCCAGACCAACTGAAATTCTCCAGCAATCTGTTTTGCATTTCTCCTGTACCTGCAGTTTTTTTAAAAATTAACATGTGTTGAGTCACCATGGCACAACTAAATGATCTTCAAAATGGAGATTCGTACATCCTGATTTTTGGTATGCAGACAACTGCAGTAACATACCCACACCAAACAGTTATAAACCCACAGTAATTACAACAGAAGGCTATTTGGTGTGTGCCATTGAGTTTTCCTCCACAACAGCCTTCCACCCATTTAACTTTAACACACCCGTCTATTCTTTCCCCCCCACCAGTTAATGAGCTTTACCTTTTATGGATCTAGGCTATATTCATCTCAAATACGCAATGTGATAGCAAGTCCCACATTCCACAGCAACATTCCTTTTTGAATTCCGTAGTGAAAATGTTCTCATATTTAATGTTAGTGGCTTTAGTTTTCCCATGCAAATAAAAACATCTTTTCTGTGTATACCAGATCATAATCTTTAAGACTACAGACTTCTCCTGCAAAGAGGATATTTCCACTTGTGGAGATACCCAAAGCTCAGGGTCAGTAATAAATCCAAGAGGGCAATTAGCAGCAACCCCTTTACCTGGAGTCTGGTTGTGCACTGGCTACAAAGCAATTGCAACAAACAGCACTAATCAATTTATATTTTAGTACTTTGCATACGAAGCTTGATAAACACAAAAGAAAGGAATACATGGTAGATGATAGGCTAAGATGAGTAAGGGAGGAGATGACTCTTATGGAGCAGGAAAACAGACTGGTTTGGCTGAATGACTTGTTTGAGCTGCAGACACTATGCAATTCCACATGAGAAAATCTCTCTACTGCAAGCACAACGACATAACAGCAACAAGTTAAGGTAGAAGCTGACCACCATATTTTGTAGCGGCTCAGAAATAAATAGTATATGGTTTCCCCAACCTCACCTACATCCTAGCAACAACAAACTCTACAATAGCCACTTGTCTATTTAACATGCACTTTAATTTACTAACATGAACCCAGCATGCAAGTTTCCTTTCACAAAATTAAATCCAAGATTGGACAAGACAAAATGAACAGTCAAAGTGAAGAGGGTTAACAGCAACATTCTCTTAAAACTACACGTCCTGAAAATTCCTGCACAGACCACTCTCATTTTGACCCCTTTAAAGTTTTATGGCTCATCCACAGTAGCACAAAAAAATTTAAAGGGGTCGTGCACTTAAACAAATCAATGTCTTCCACAAAAATCATTAGAGAAACCATTCTGACAAGTCACAAGTTCATGGCCAACTTAAAGGTAGGGTTGTTTGCTCTTCCAGTTTATTACAAATACAGCCGCAAAGAGGGGGACATCCTCATTTCCCTTTAAATTTGAGAGCAAAGAACTGTGCTCAACTGTATATTCCAGGCAAAGTGCAAGAGGGAGTCTATGTCAGCGATGGAAATAAAACAGTTTACATCAGCTAGAAGCTGCAAACAGGTAAAGGCCAAAATCCAATTTCGCCTTCTCCAAGATACATAGAAAATTACAACACAGTGCAGTCCCTTCAGCCCTCAATATTGCACCGACCTGTGGAACCAATCTGAAGCTTATCTTACCTACACTATTCCATTTTCGTCCATATGTTTAGCCAATGACCATTTAAATGCCCTTCAAGTTGGCAAGTCTTCAACTGTTGCAGGCAGTGCGTTCCACACCACTACTACTGAGTAAAGAAACTACCTCTGACATCTGTCCTATATCAATCACCCCTTAATTTAAAGCTATGCCCCCTCGTGCTGGCCATCACCATCCGAGGAAAAAGGCTGGACAATGAGAGCCGATCTAACCCTCTGATTATCTGATATGTCTCAATTAAGTCACCTCTCAACCTCCTTCTCTCTAATGAAAACAGCCATAAGTCCCTCAGCCTTTCCTTACAAGGCCTTCTCTTCATACCAGGCAACATCCTGGTAAATGTCCTCTGAACCCCTTCCAAAGCTTCCACATCCTTCCTATAATGCGCCGACCAGAATTGTATGCAATACTCCAAGTGCGGCTGCACCAGAGTTTTGTCCAGCTGCAGCATGACCTTGTGGCTCCGAAACTCAATCTCTCTATTGATATATTAACAAGTTAATTTACTCTGCTGACGTGCAAGAAATCGAATGCCCCTGGGGGTCGGATGGGATGTCTCAGTTCTACAGGTAGAATGTAAAGAATTTACATTCCCATCCCTTGCCATTCAGAGCAATTTGCATGGCCATTTCCGAAGTATTCAGAAGCCAATTTACAATGTCATCTCCTACTATTCACATTGGCATCCCCTATTCAGAAATCAATAAGAACATTACAGTTGGAATTTTGACTACTTCCTGTAGTTTAAAACAAAAGACTGACAACAGATTTGATCAGATTAAGGGATGATTTATCTTATATGGTTTCTGGAAATGATGTGGTCACTGCATTGTGTCTAGACTGGCATGTGACTGTGGGGGAGTGACTGGAGGGTCGTCTTGTGGGTGTTACTGACTGTAAGGTGAAACTCTTGTACTGTATAAAGGAAGGACTATTTCCTTTGTTCAGGGAGGCCTCGTGACACACTTGGCAAGCATTAAGAGTTTCTCCACAGCTTGTACCATACTTGCTCAATAAAATTTTAGCTGTTCACAGAAGTTGGCGTATTGCAATTGCATCACATGGATAAGAATTTCAAGAAAAAACACCACCAATAAAAGCCAACACACTGTATGCCTGCTTAACAACCCAAACAAGTGACACAGTGGTTAGCACTATTGCCTCACAGCATCAGAGACCCGGGTTCAATT
>NW_025187681.1:1880-3043 GCF_004010195.1 Chiloscyllium plagiosum | reverse complement strand
AGGTTTACCAGGATGCTGCCTGGACTGGAAGGCTAATCTAATGAAGAGAGGTTGACTGAGCTCGGACTTTGTTCATTGGAAAAACGAAGGAAGCGAGGGGACCTAATTGAGGTGTACAAGATAATAAGAGGCATAGATAGAGTTGATAGCCAGAGACTTTTCCCCAGGGCAGAACTTGTTAACACGAGAGGTCATAGTTTTAAGCTGTTTGTAGGAAAGTATAGAGGGGATGTCAGACGCGGGTTCCTTACGCAGAGAGTTGTGAGAGCATGGAATGTGTTGCCAGCAGAAGTTGTGGAAGCGAGGTCATTAGGATGTTTAAGAGACTGCTGAAAATGCATATGGTCACAGATATTTGAGGGTTCGTACATTCGGTTTAACTTACATTAGGATCAATGGTCAGCACAACATCGTGGGCTGAAGGGCCTGTTCTGTGCTGTACTGTTCTATGTCCTATGAAGTGTATCTGGACCTTTCGATCATCTGCACCCTGTACTGACAGATAGTGCTCCCTCAATACCTTAGAAACCATCCCCTCAGTATGTTTATCCCCAAAGCACCTCGATAGAACATTCATGCCTTCAACACCTCAGAAAACAAACCTGTTGCCCCCTTGGACCATGTTCATCCCCAAATCTGTTCTCACTGTGAGGACCCACAGCCACTCCCAAGATTGGAGCCCAGGGCCCAGAACATTATTTGAGTCTCTGGATTGATCATAGATTCACTGAGATGGGGAAGCAGGCCATTCGGCCTATCAGGTTCACACTGACCCTGGGCAGAGCATCCCATTCCCCCTCTATCCCCAGATCCCCTCATTTCCTCTGACTAACACACCTAGCCTGCACATCTTTGGACAGTGAGAGGGAACTGGAGCACCCGGAGGCTGACACGGGGAGAATGTGCCAACTCCACATAGACAGTCGCCCGAGGCTGGAATCGAACCCGGGTGGGGTGAGGCAACACTGAGCCCCCGTGACCATCCCACCATCTCCTCCCCGTTGATGACTGTTTGATGTCGATACCTGGGGAGTATCGAACTTGTCGAGCGTTTATTTAAGAAAGATTAGGGACAAGGGCAATGCCTCCACAAGCTCAAGATGCTTGGTCCCCCTCGAAAAAAATATTTATATCAATTTCAAAAAGAGACTTTATTCACAAAA
>NW_025187681.1:0-1101 GCF_004010195.1 Chiloscyllium plagiosum | reverse complement strand
CTTTCGTAGGTTGGTGTTTATTAGAGTTTGTATCGACAGTATGAATGTTTGAGCACTTATTCAAGGGCATGCAGGTAGCTGCCAGAGGAAGTGATGGGGGCTGGTACAATTGTGACATTTAAAAGGCATCAGGATGAGTATGTCAATAGGAAGGGTTTAGAGGGATATCAGCCAAGTGCTAGCTAATGGAATGAAATGAGATGAGAATATCTGGTTGGCATGGACGAGTTGGACAGGAGGGACTGTTTCCAAGCTGTGCACCTCTGTGACTCTGTGCCTCTGAATAGTCTATTACAGAGAGTTTCAGACAGGGTTTGGTTTGTGTGTCTCTCTCATGCTTCCTCAGAATCTGCAAACTCTATGTCTCCAAATTTCCACAAGACTCTATGAAATCGAAAAGGAGAGGGTCAGTACTGAAGGAGTGCTGCACTTTCAGAGGGTCAGGACTGAGGGAGTGCAACACTGTCAAGGGTCATGACTGAGGTAGTGCTGCACTGTCAGAGTGTCAGTACTGAGGGAGTGCTGCACTGTCGGAGGGTCAACACTGAGGGAGTGCTGCACTGTCAGAGGGTCAGTGGTGAGAAAGTGCTGCACTGTGAGAGGGTCAGTATTGAGGGAGCCCTGCACTGTCAGAGGGTCACTACTGAGGTAGTGCGGCACAATCAGAGGGTCAGTACTGAGGGAGTGCTGCACTGTCAGAGGGTCAGTACTGAGGGAGTGCTGCTCTGTCAAAGTGTCACAACTGAGGGAGCGGTGCATTCTCAGAGAGTTAGTACTGATCGAGCGCTACACTGTAAGACTGTCAGAACTAAAGGAACGCTGCACTGTCAACGAGCTGCACTGTACGAGTGTCAGTACTGAGGGAGTGCTGCACTGTCAGTGGGTCAGTACTGAGGGAGTACTGCACTGTCAGAGTGTCAGTACTGAGGGAGTGCCGCACTGTCAGTGGGTCAGTTCTGAGGGAGTGCTGCATGGTCAGAGGATCAGTCCTGAGGATGTCCCGCACTGTCACACGATCGGTATCGGGGCAGTGCCACACTGTCAGATGGTCAGTACTGAGGAAGTTCTGCACTGTCAGAGGGTCAGTACTGAGGGAGTGCT
>NW_025187680.1:0-3043 GCF_004010195.1 Chiloscyllium plagiosum | reverse complement strand
GGCGTTTAAAGGGACACAGCACTGAAACCTGTGACACACCAGTGTACACCGGTCTTCAGTCACACAAACAACCTTCTACCACCACCTATGTTCTCCAATAATTTCTCTAATGCTTACTTTCCCCTGTTTGCATATGTTCCTCTCAATACACTTTGCTTTAATGTTTTCTGCTAACTTACTGTGTGTGCTAATTTAACCTCCTCCTGAATATCTGACTGTACCACATTCACTGATTCGCCATCATTTACAAATACAAGAGATATCTTCAAGAAGAAGTTTGTAAATTATAACTTCCCTTTCATAAATGCAGAACAATTCACTTGAAATTTGCTATTACTTTCTCAGTGTCCTATAAGATCTTCGTTACAATAGGTTGTAACAGATTCCCTACTGTGGATAACAACTAACTGGCCTGTAGTCCTCCACTCTCCCACTTCTTCCCTTCGTAATTCATTTGAATGCATTTATAACCTACCAAAGTAAATACAGAGAAGTACAGTGGCCCCTTTTGCAATCAATATGTGTATTGCTGTTTTCTCTGAAATTTCAGTTTGCATTATATCTAGTCTGTCAGACTTATCAATCCTCATCCCAGTTCTGTTTCCAAATACTACCTCGTAACTGTATATGAATTATTTTAGTCTTTAGTTACAAACGTCCCGTGGTGACTTGGTATTTCTGGGAGATTTTCTGGATCTTCCTCTTTGAAGACAGATGCAATGTAACTGTTTCGTCTCCTTGTCATTTTTCTGTTCTCTACAATAAATTATCGTAACCACACATTCGCTTTGCCACATTTGATCTTGATTTCATTTTCCTTTCAAGTATCAACAGACGCTTTTCGCCAGTATTTACAATTAACAAAGAAAATCACAGTGCAGGAACAGGCCCTTCAGCCCTCCAAGCCTGTGTCTACCCAGATCCTCTATCAAAATCTGTCGCCTATTTTCTAAGGATCTGTGTCCCTCTGCTTCCTCATAGTAAATGACTCTATCGTCACCGCCTCTACTCCCTTAGCTGGCAACGCATTCCAGCCACCCACCACCCTCTGCGCAAAGAACTTTTCGAGCATATCTCCAATAAACGTTTCCCCTTTCATCTTGAATTCTTGATCCCTAGTAACTGAGTCCCCCACTCTGGAATAAGCTTCTTGCTATCCACCCTAAAGTCCTATACAACTGTAATACGGCCTGCCTACTCTTGTACGCAACAGATTCCAACAGATCCCCTCCTGTTGGTGACGAGTTAACTGGTCTGTGTTTCTCCACTTCTTGAATTGTTAGAATACCTTCTTGATCATTCTATCGACTTGCCACTTTCAGCGAACAATGGACCTGAACACCCACATCTCTCTGTACATCAGTTTTCCCCAGGGCATTTTTCCAGTTAATGTATAATTCGTTCTCGAATTGGATCTTCCAAAATGCATCACCTCACATCTGCCCTTTCTCCACCCAACTCTCCAATCTATCTAGATTCAGCTGTGTTCTCTGACAGTCCCCTCAACTTTCTGCTATTCTACCAAGCTTATTTTCATCTGCAAACTTGCTAATCAGACCACCTATACCTTCCTTCAGATCTTGTAAGTATATCACAACAAACAGTGGTCCCAGGACGGATCCCTGTGAAACACCACGCAGAACAATTGTCCATTTTGAGAAACTCCCTTCCATTACTACTCTCTATCTACTGTTGCCCAGCCAGTTCTCTAATCCATCTAGCTAGTACACCATGCACCCCTGCGACTTCACCTTCTCCTTCAGTCTATCTCATCAAACGCCTTACTGAAGTCCATGTATGTGACATCTACATCTCTTTCTGCACTATCAACTTTGTCATTCCTCAAACAATTCTATTATGTTTGCTAAGATGTGACCTTCCCTGCACAAACCATGGAAGGTCTTGTGTGGATTCCGACTTGTTTTACCCTGGAGTCATACTGGTTTTATTTCCAAAGCAGGACTTTATAAAATGCCACAATGATTGGCTGCGTACAAATTGAATGTTGTTTTGAACAAAATACAATCTATCCACAAATATAAATCTGCAAACGCAAATTAGCCTCCCAGATTTATAGGTGTGTATGTGCGAGAGATGCGGAGTGTGTGTGTGTGTGTGTGGTGGGGTGGTGGGGTGGCGTGCGAGTGAGAGAGAGATGATGTGTATGTTTGTTTCCATGTGTGTGAGCGAAAGAGGGTGTGTGTATGTGTGTATGTTTAAGGATGAGAGTGAAAGCCTGTGCTCACTTTAAGACCAGACAGATTTGGCAGATCCTTTTCCCCGCATACACCCAGTCCGTGGTTTCAGAGCGTCCATGCTCTGCAGCCTCTGCTCCATTTGTTGTTCACGTTACAGACACTGATGATGTGACTACAGTCCCCATGCTCCATCCAGAGTTGGGTCACCAAATCCTCCTGTCTCCCTGAATGTCTGAGGTAGCTCACAGCACAACCTCCAACAAACCATCCCCATCCCCATCCCCTCCACTAACTTTTCAATAACAGGAGACAATCAGACTTCCCTCCACGAAAAGTGAGATATCTACTCCTTTATAATTATACTTCAGGGTCCTCGTCGTGTTTCTGACCACGTGATCAGCTGAGAGGGGCAAACACAGGCGTTCAGTAGACAGCGCAGACCAAATTTTAAAGACATGAGTCAAAGATGCTGAAACTCCCTGTCCAACATGGAGCACAACTTGGGACAAACGGGGAAGTGAGCAATAACCCAAAACACAACCGCCTGTCCATGAAGCACCACATGGGACACACCAGCAAGTGAACAACAGCCCAGCACACACACCGCTGTCCAACATGGAGAACGACGTGGGACACACTGGGAAGTGAACGGCTGCCCTGCACACACACACACCTCTTCATGAAGCACCTTAAGGGACACACCAGGAAGTGAACATGGGACACACCAGCAAGTGAACAACAGCCCAGCACACACACCGCTGTCCAACATGGAGAACGACGTGGGACACACCGGGAAGTGAACGGCTGCCCTGCACACACACACCTCTTCATGAAGCACCTTAAGG
>NW_025187679.1:0-3042 GCF_004010195.1 Chiloscyllium plagiosum | reverse complement strand
GATCAGCTGGAATGGTTTGTTACGTCAAATTCTCAATCTGCTTCACAGAACACCAGTATTGCAAACTTTACTATCATATGCTAACCATACTCGCATCAGGTTACTGCCTACAATGGGAAGGTTTGCTGCGAGTGTGTGTGTGCTCATCAGAAACTGAGAGAGAGTGCGTGTGTGCGCCTGCGCGATTGGCGTGGTTGAATGCGAAACTCATTGTTTCAGAAGGAACACACATGGAGGAAACTATTTTAAATGCGAACAACTGGCAGGCTTTTTGTTAATCAATAGAGAGGGAACGAGAGACGTTTCATGGACAGATGAGGTAAAATGTTTGAGAATGTTAAAATAAAGGCATTGCCAGTCACAATAGCATTATACATCGGCATGCACATGAATGACAGATGGATGGGAGTTTGGCGTGAGTTCGAAGCAGATTTGCTTTGGCAGGTTTGAAGCTGGTTCGGCAGCAGCAGATTATTGGCTTCATTAAGACTGTATTTCATAGCTCAAGATTCAAACAGCAGATGGAATAAACCAGTGCGATTTATTCTGGAGTGGTGAGTATTTCCAGTTAGAAAAGGCCATGGAATGGCGTGAAGAATGAGCTCATAGTCAAAGGGATCACACACAGATGTGACTTGTCTGCTTCAGCTGCAGATACTGGCCAGGGATGGGGTGGAAACAGTGGAAGGAAGTGAAGTTTGTAACCAGAACAGTACAGAGTGACCTCCATGCTGTTAATATTTAAATAACAAAGGCTATGATACAATAAATTGTAGTTCTACGCTGGAGCTGAGTAGGTCAACATGGAGACCCGTGAGTAACAATGCCAGAGCAGAGAGGGAGACAGTAATTGAACACGTTCATTGATGTAGTTAGTAGTATTCTGTCGAGTGAATATCTGGATTGAGAGTTTCAACAGGAACAATAATAGCGACAAGAAGTGTAGACTATATGAAAGACCAGTAATATAGTCATAACTAGTTTATAGAGAAAACAAACTTGACAGTGACACTTACCAGGAACGCCAAACATACCTAGGAAAGGATAATAAAAATATTGAAAAATCAGAAGAGTGCAATAGATCCGCAATGATAATGACCACCAATAAAATGCAGAAAGATACCAAACATAATTGGATAAACTCCTGTCTATTATTGGAACATGCCAGTCCAATGATTCATCCATTGATTCATTCATCTGATCCATTTTTGGAACATTCCAGTCTAATGTTTTCAGATTCTGATCTCTCCTCCCCCTCTCTCTGGATCTGCTGATCCCTATCAGTGCTGTCGGTGATGCTCCCGCTCATGTTATGGGATAACACATTGAACGGCGCCCATTTATCATTAAAACCCTCCACTGGGAGAATTAGACTCTATGGAGATTGGCATGAATCACAGTCACTTAACAAACACTGGGAAACAGAGCAAAGGCTACGACAATGGATGAATGGGCACCGCACAACAATCAACAGACAGGAGGGTTCCCTCCCAGTTGGGGAACACTTCAGTGGTCCAGGATCTTCAACCTCGGACTTCCTGGTCACCATCCTCCAAGGCGGACTTCAGGACAGGCAGCAGCGAAAAGTGGCCGAGCAGAGGCTGACAGCTAATTTCGGTACCCATAGGGAGGGCTTCAACCGGGATCTTGGGGTCATGACACATTACAGGTGACCACCACACACATACACAAACACACAAACAGACGAACCTTCATGCACACATATGTTTTGTGTGGTGTATTTGTACTTGCAGAGTTACATTGTACTTTGTTCAAAAATTGCATGAATTCATGTAAAACTCTGAGCTCAAAAACTGCAGGAATTCATGTAAAACTCTATTCTCACTTTTCAGATTAGAATCAATCTAAACATCATGGCATAGACAAGAGAACACGGGGGCTAACACTTTCAACATATTATCTAGGTAACAGTCAATGTTACAGTTAACCTGAAAATGCAACTTTTTTTAAAAAAAGGGTTTTGTGATTGACACAAGAAATAAGTGAAACGATAATGGTATTTGAACAGATGAAAGACTGAACAGACAATCAAGGTATTTTTCAATGGATAATTTCAGTTACATCACACTGTAAATTTTTGCTATAAATTCTTTGCCTTAGAATTGTGTCCTCCACTATCACCTGATGAAGGAGCGGCACTCCGAAAGCTCGTGTGCTTCCAATTAAACCTGTTGGACTATAACCTGGTGTTGTGTGATTTTTAACTTTGTACACCCCCAGTCCAACACTGGCATCTCCAAATCATGACTGAACAAACAGCTCAGTTAACCAGTTCCACACATCACTTTTCATATCAGTATAAAAGGGAACAATTACTGGGTTTGGATGGAATGGGTGAGGATTGACTTAGGGATAGACCATAAATCTTTATAATCTTTTTGTAACTTGTATATGAGAGTATTAACAGAACACTGCAGGAGTCTATATATATTCCACTCTGTTTAAGAAAGGAGGCAGTTATAAAACAACAGATCGGCTGCATAACAAAATGTCGAGTGGGCAGTTTTCTAGATACCTTAACACAAAGTATGATATTATTGACCAGTGTGAGGCTACTCCTGGTTTTAAGTGCCCTGCTACCAAATCCTTTCATAACCTTGAGACAGCGCATTGAGATTGCTGCTCAGCAACAGGCCGAAGCAATTCTGTCCCTATGGGCCTCTTACAGAGGGATAATAGAAGACCATTTAGCCCATATTAGCCTGTTGCTACTTGAAAAGGTGGAAATCTAGAATATTGGTACATTTTGCCAACAGAATCATTCAAAACAAAGAGATGCGTCGCTGCAGCGGTATGAAGTGTTACTGAGAAGGCACCTGGATTACATTGTGTTGTTTGTGTTTCTGTAACTGAGAAGGGATGGACCTCCATCAGATACACTTTAACGGCTGCTCGTAATCCACGGGTGGCTGTGTCATTTAATGTCTCGGATCTGTTACATAAGGATAGGAGGAGGCCATTCTGCCTTTCCAGTCTATTACAGAGGGTCACGAGGAGCCCATTCAGCCTCTCGAGCCTGTT
>NW_025187678.1:0-3042 GCF_004010195.1 Chiloscyllium plagiosum | reverse complement strand
ATACGCTTTCCCTACTGCTAAATTCAACAGTGATGCAACATTTTATAGTGTCAAAGAGAACTGGCTTTTCGGTCGTTCTAATATCCCGCACTAACCTGACTTTTCAACACGCGCCCGCAATGAATGCAGTTACCCTTCTCCCTGTCACATATGACTCCCTGGAGGCAGGTCGTGTCTATTTGCATGCAGTCCAAGACGTTGTCATTCTTCATCCCAATCTGTCTAAAACCCCATTAGACAACCCAGATATGATCCCTTTCGTCGATGTTTCCACGTTTCGGGCCTCGGATCATTAAATGATGACAGGCTATGCGATATGCACACCTTTTGAATTCCAGGAAACCGCCGCGCTGCCAGAAAGGATTCTGGGTAAGCAGCCGAACTGCTTGCCCTGACAAGAGCCTGCATTCTGGCTGACAAATAGTCTGTTAATATTTAACTGAATCTCGATATGCTTTTAGTAAGGTCCATGATTTTGACTCCTCTTGGAAATATAGAGGATTCATGATCTCTTCCGGGAGGCCATTGCAACATGCCCTGCTAATCAACAATCTGTTACATGCTATTATGGTCCCCTCTGCCGGAGCCTTTATTGAGTGCATCACCCATACGACTGAAGACAAGCCAATCTTCCAAGGGATTTCTCGCGGCAACCAGGCTGCTACAAGCGCCACATCAGCTCCCCCTGCATGTGTATTGCAACCTCCTAAATCAGGGAAACCAGAAAATACTCCCGATCTAATTAATTAGATATTAGCTGCCAGCAGAACGCTCCACAATCCGAGAGAGATTGTCGGGCACGCTTATAGGCAAAGCAATGTTGTGTCTGAGGGCTAATGCAGTACACTAATGGAAGAATTATCTGCCCAAATCACATTCTCACGTGTTAGACCTGACCATTCATGGAGTTCGCCACACAGGGAAAAGAGGAATGATGCATGCTGTATGACATATGTAGTATGCCCTGGCTTTGAAGTAGCAGCACAGCCGCTAGTATCCAAATGCCTGATATGCCTGAAAAAAAGAAATGCTGAATTTGTGTCCAAGTATGATCAATGTCCGTCCCCCAATGGACCCTTTAATCACCTGCCGATTAATTTTGTACGCATGCTTGCCAAACAAATACACTCTAAATGGATGGAAGCTGTTTCCACATGGGAAGACGAGAGGAACCGTTGCAAAATGCCTCATGAAGGATGTGACCTCTAGATGTGGGGTTCCAGGAAGTATTAACAGTGACAGAGGCACTCACCTTACCGCAGCAATCACGGAAAATGTTAGTAAAGCATTCGGCATCGCCTGTAAATATCATTTCCCACGTAAGCCTCAGTCCTCAGGCATGGTGGAAAGGATGAATGGTAACGTTGAAGTCACCCTGTCCAAACTGACTCAGGATTCAGGCCTACGAGTCCTGAAGCCTTACCCTTTGTCCTGTGAATTACAAGAAACCAGGTTAATCAAATCACCAGACTGATGCCATTTGATGTTGTAATGCGATGACAGATGCCCATAGCTCCCTGTGAACGTAGCATTACTACCGACGCAGGAGGCCTTTCTCGATTATGTTGAATGCTCTGTACGATGACCGTCTGCAGTCATGAACCAGTGAAGGAAGCCATTGCAGCAAATTGATTCATCCACTCCTCCCTGGGGACTGCATTATGATAAATCGTTTCAAAAGAATTATCTTTCTCTTCGGTGGGAATGCCATAATATCGAACTGCTGGCAATCGAGGCAGCCATGTGGTCAAAGGAGTACTTGAGTGGATGCACACAACCTGTTCAAAGAGAGCACCATCGCTGCAGGAAACTGAACAGCCAGCTGCAGTGCATCCGCCAACTAAAAAATGAGGGAAAGGACAAGCTGTAGCTGTTCTGTGTTCTTCATTCCTCTACTCACATTGATATGGTGGGCGTGTGAATGGGACCAGGAAAACACTCCCACAGGAATTTGTGGGAAGGTAGTTACATACGAATACTTTTCTTCATATGACTTACACTTATGCAAAAGATGTTAACCACTTCTGTTGATTTGTATGCACCTGTGTTCCCATCCACTTAAAAGGGGAAATCCCCATGCGACCCGTTCCATTTCATGAACCTGACAACTCCAAATGGTGGGAGAATCAAAGCCATTCCTGCGAAGTGGCCACATTCGAACTTTCGAAAGGTTTCAAGTGATTCGGTTCTACTGACACTGATAATACTCGCCAACGCTTGAAATTAGCGGGTTATAGTTGAACAAGTATGAGGGCTGGTCAAAGACCCATTGCAAACTCTCGCACACACCGATGGCCCTGTTTCTCACTAATACCACGGGGAATGTCACGCTGATGGAAACTCTTTGATTTAGGAGCAAACATTCATCTGGATGGAACGCCGGGTTAAGCAGATCTACTCATTCCCTGCTCCTCAACCCCGCAGCAATCCATTCCACGACAACATGGAGTTAACTTTACCTTTAGACTCCCAACAAAACTGCTGGTAATTCCAACTTTAACACCTTCTGGACAAGTCGCTTGGAAACCTATAAAAGGATTTATTTTACTTGTGGCCATATGGCCTCCCATTAGCCGCAAACCTCCTGGGTCAATAGCTGCTACATTCTATCACTTCCACCCCTCCCCGTTTCAGCAGCCCAGAGCTCAGCCAAATGAAGCCTTTAATGGGTTTGAGCATTTCCTATTAAGCACATCCTCCATTTATGGGACTGGCTGGCTAACAATCGATTCTAAGCAATTGGCATCTCTCTTTGAAGTGGAGTGGAAAACTGCATTCGCTTTGAAAGAAATTAATGCAGAGATGAGTGCCATTTGCACAGTGGCCTTACAAAGAAGGATGGCTATGGATTATCTATTGGCCAAAAAGGTGGGCACCGGTGCCCTCATTGGTTCTGCCTGTTGCACCTGTGTCCCCGACTCAAGTGATAATATCACTAATCTCGCCAATCACATCCGAGAAGCGGCCACAAGACTCAATGAGGACACCACCTGTTGGAAATTGTGTATCTGGACGGATGGTTCGCTTGGCTCTTTGGGACGC
>NW_025187677.1:0-3042 GCF_004010195.1 Chiloscyllium plagiosum | reverse complement strand
TTCTGACTCTGCCGGGTGTCCAGACTGTCACACGTTGCCCATTGTTTATTCCCAGCCGCTGATCTTCCAAAGAAGCAAGTGTTAACTCTAAAGTGTGACAAACTCAGGACTGTTTGACTTGCATTTACAGAATATCTGTTCCTTAATCAGATCTTAATCACATCATGGAACACCAAGTTATCGTTCAACAGGTTTATTTGGAAGTACAGGCAGTCAATCCTTTATTCAAAATCCTGAAATCCGAAAAGCTCCCAAATCTGAAGTTTTTTTTGTGAAGTTTTTTCTCATTCACAAAGTTGATTGGCGTGCAAACAGTTAACCCAACTCCACACCCACTCGACCCACATCAGATGTGACGAGGGGGGCATGAGCCAGCACCCAGCAATTCTGTCTCAGGGCCTGTAGTACTCACCAATGAGTCTGCTGTTCGGTACAATTTTTAAAAAATTCACCATTAAACTGTCACTTATTCTGAAATGCGAAAACTTCCGAATTCCAAAAACCAACTGGTCCCAAGGGTTCGGATAAAGGATTGTGTACCTGTAGTAGCTTTCGGAGCACTGCTCCTTCATTAGGTAGCTCGTGGGGTAGGTTCATAAGACACAGAATTGAGAGCACAAGATCATAGTGTCATGCAACTGATACAATATATTGAAGAAATCTAGATTGTTGATAAGTCTTTCTTTTAGAATGGGTTGCGGGTTTTGATTCACTAATATGTAAATCCCAGAATTTCTTTCAAGTCATATTCCTGAGATAACTTAAGGTTTTATAAAAAAAAAGTGACATTCCTGCTCAGACAATGCATTAAATGTGTGAGGTGAGAGACTGTATCTATTCCATCCTTGAGTCAGACTGGTTCTAGTTCCAACGTAGGAATTTATAAAATGTTACATGGATTGACTGCCTACGTTCACTGCATGCAGGTTGTGTGCTTCTTGAGCAAAATAGATTGTATCTCCAAATACAATTCTGCCAATGCAAATTCAGCCCATTGACTTAAATGTCTGCGTGTGTGCATGTGAGGGAGAGGAGTGTGTGTGTGCATGCGAGCGAGACCGTGTGCTTGGTAGAGTGTGAGTGTGATGGAGTATAAGCCTGTGAGAGGGTGTGCTTGTGAGGGTTGTGTGGCTGAGAGAATATGTATGTGAAAGAGTCAGTGTGAGTGTATGAGCATATATGTGTGTGTGAGTGTGTATAGTGTAGTGGAGTCAACTGTAGTGTGACATCAACCCCAGATCCCAGTTGAGGCCATCCTCTGGGTATCAAATGTGGCTATTGACCACTCCACCTATATGCACTCCACTAAGCATGCACACACTCACACTCTGTCCCTCTCCCCCACCGCTCCAACACACGCACTCTTTCTTTCTCTCCTTCTCACGTGCATGCACACACACACATATGTCAATGAGAAGAATTTGCATTTGCAGAATTGTTTTTGCAGATACATTCTATTCTATATTATTGACCAGAGACAAAGTAATTTGTATTTTAACCTCATCCATAAACACACCCTTGGCGAAAGCAAATTCAACAAAACAGTGTGATTCTCATTGCAGTCTTCTCATTCTAACGCGGCAGAATAAAATACTGAAAGAACCCTTTCAACAACTGAGAGAGCTCTCAAGATTTTTTTGTAGCAGCCGAGAGAGAGCTGTATTTACCAGTTTATCTCCAAAATACGAAGTTCAACAACAGAAAGCAGAAACTAAAACCCTGGGAGTTTGTGAGCCTGACTCCATCCACTCAGGTGTTTTTCATGTAAAATTAAAAAATAACAAAACTATTTACTCTGCTTTCCATGGAGCAGACTCCTCACCATTAGTTGACAATAGTTCTCTTCAAGAGAACAGGACAAAATAAATCCCTCTTAAAGGCGTATTTCCGACACACTGTCGTCCCATGTGGCCCAGACCATGTTAGAATGAAAGCTTACCTTCTCTGAAAGACATTTGTGAAGGAGATGGGATTCTTTTTCCTGACAACTGATAACAGTTTGGTGGTCACCTGTTAAGTCTAGATTTGTATTGAATTCACCGTCTGCCGTTGTGGATATCGAACCCAGCTCCCCTTGATCTCTGAAATCATTGTCTCACAAGACCAAAACACCATCATCTCCCCTAATCTTTGACATTGGACTGGATCCACAGCAGCAGTCCCTGATACCAAGCTCCAAGAAGGCAGCGGAGTAGGATGTTCCAGCCAGAACTCATCCGCGCCACGTGTTTTTCTTTCTCTTTTCCTGCTCCTTTTCTTCCTGGCCGCTGGTGAGCAATGATTTCTTGCCTGCAGAGATGATTCCCAGCCTTTGGTGACGACTCCTGGCCTCTGGGAAGCGACGATTCTTTGCCTGCAGAGATGATTCCCGGCCTTTGGTGGTGACTCCTGGCCGAGCACAGCAGCCTCCGCTCACGGTCTCCTGGCCTGCCACAACAGATTCCTGGCATTTTAATGGCAGCCTTCTAGCCTCCCATAGCAGCATTCCGGTGAGGCACGGTATAGTCCTGGCCTGTTGTAGGGGTCTCCCAGCCTAGCACAGCAGCCTTCCGGTGTGGTGTGCCATCCTCTATTCTTGGCGCAGTGACCTCCCAGTGTGGCAACCTCCTGACCAGGTACAGTGGCCTTACAGCGCAGTGACTGGGGGAACCCCGCCTGGTGCAGCAGCCTCCCGGGGTGACATGGCAATGTCCTCGTCTGGTGTAGCAGCTTCCTTGCAAAGCAGCTTCTTGGCATTGTGTGTTATTGGCGCGGACTGAAAACTAGCTGCCAGTGTGGTCTGCTGTCCTGAACTTTTACTTTTGTATCTCAGTTAGCACTGTAATTGGTGAGCTATAAACTCCTCACTGTACTCATTGAGTTTATGTGACAATAAAGGCTATTCTGTGTTTGGTCTCCTTGAACAAGTTATGATGCAATTCTGGTGATCTCCACAGAGAGTGCTGGTTAAACCGTGAAGATTCCTAGCCCGAGTGTGTGCTCCAAGTCTGGGAGGGGGATCTCCATTCTCAAGGAGAGAGCCTAGGAGAGGGGTTTTGGAGC
>NW_025187676.1:0-3042 GCF_004010195.1 Chiloscyllium plagiosum | reverse complement strand
GAATGACACTGCGACACGGAAAATGACACTGTTACACGGGGAATTACACTGTGACATGGAGAATGACACTGCGACACGTAGGATGACACTGTGACACGGGGAATGACACTGTGAAATGGAGAATGACACTGTGACACGGGGAATGACACTGTGACACGGGGAATGGCACTGTGACACGGGGAATGACACTGTGACACGGAGAATGACACTGTGACACGGGGAATGACACTGTGACACGAGGAATGACACTGCGACACGGAGAATGACACTGTTACACGGGGAATTACACAGTGACACGGACAATGACACTGTGACACGGGGAATGACACTGTGACTCGGGGAATGACACTGTGACACGGAGAATGACACTGTGACACGGGCAATGACGCAGTGACACAGAGAATGACACTGTGACACGGCGAATGACACTGCAACATGGGGAATGATACTGTGACACGGGGAATGTCACTGTGACACGGGGAATGACACTGCGACATGGAGAATGACACTGTGACATGGGAAATGACACTGTGACACGGAGAATGATACTGTGAGATGGAGAATGACACTGTGACATGGAGAATGACACTGCGACACAGAGAATGACACTGACACGGAGAATGACACTGTGACATGGAGAATGACACTGTGACACGGGGTATGACACTGTGACACGGGGAATGACACTGCGACACGGGGAATGACAACTGTGACACAGAGGATGACACTGTGACACCGGGAATGAAACTGTGCCACGGGGAATGACACTGCGACATGGAGACTGACACTGTGACACGGAGAATGACACTGTGACACCGGGAATGACACTGTGCCACGGGGAATGACACTGCGACATGGGGACTGACACTGTGACATGGGGAATGACACTGTGACACGGAGAATGACACTGTGACACGGAGAATGACACTGCGACACGGTTAATGACACTGTGACTTGGAGATTGCCACTGTGACACGGGGAATGACACTGTGACACGGGGAATAACATTGTGACATGGGGAATGACACTGTGATACGGAGAATGGCACTGTGACACGGAGAATGACACTGTGACATGTGGAATGACACTGTGACACGGAGAATGACACTGCGACACGGAGAATGACACTGTGACATGGAGAATGCCACTGTGACACGTGGAATGACACTGTGACACGGGGAATGACATTGTGACATGGGGAATGACACTGCGATACGGAGAATGGCACTGTGACACGGAGAATGACACTGTGACACGGGGAATGACTCTGCGACACGGAGAATGACACTGATACACGGGGAATTACACTGTGACACGGAGAATGACACTGTGACACGGGGAATGACACTGTTACACGGGGAATTACACTGTGACACGGAGAATGACATTGTGACACGGGGAATGACACTGTTACACGGGGAATTACACTGTGACACGGAGAATGACACTGCGACACGGAGAATGGCACTGTGACACGGGGAATGACACTGCGACACGGGGAATGACACTGCGACATGGCGAATGAAACCGTGACACGGAGAATGACACTGTGACACGGAGAATGACACTGCGACACGGAGAATGACACTGTGACATGGAGAATGACTTTGCGACACGGGGAATGACACTGTGACATGGAGAATGACACTGCGACAAGGAGAATGAAACCGTGACACGGAGAATGACACTGTGACACGGAGAATGACACTGTGACACGGAGAATGACACTGCGACAAGGAGAATGAAACCGTGACACGGAGAATGACACTGTGACACGAGGAATGACACAGCGACATGGGGAATGACACTGCGACACGGGGAATGACACTGTGCCATGAGGAATGACACTGCGACATGAGGAATGACACAGTGACACGGGGAATGACACTGTGACATGGAGAATGACACTGTGACACGAGGAATGACACTGCGACATGAGGAATGACACTGTGACAACGGAGAATGACACTGCGACACGGGGAATAACACTGTGACATGCGGAATGACACTGTGACACGGAGAATGACACTGTGACACGGAGAATGACACTGCGACACGGAGAATGATACTGTGAGACGAGGAATGACACTGCGACATGAGGAATGACACTGTGACATGGGGAATGACACTGCGACATGAGGAATGACACTGAGACAACGGAGAATGACACTGCGACACGGGGAATAACACTGTGACATGCGGAATGACACTGTGAGACGGAGAATGATACTGTGACACGAGGAATGACACTGCGACATGAGGAATGTCACTGTGACATGGGGAATGACACTGCGACATGAGGAATGACACAGTGACAAGGAGAATGACACTGCGGCACAGAGAATGACACTGTGACACGGGGAATGACACTGTGACACGGAGAATGACACTGTGACATGGAGAATGACACTGTGAAACGGGGAATAACACTGTGACATGGAGAATGACACTGTGACCCGGTGAATGACACTGTGGCACGGGGAATGACACTGTGACATGGAGAATGACACTGTGACATAAGGAATGATACTGTGACATGAGGAATGACCCTGTGACAAGGTAAATGACACTGTGACAAGGAGAATAACACTGTGACATGGAGAATGACACTGTGACATGGGGAATGACACTGTGGCACGGGGAATGACACTGTGACATGCAGAATGACACTGTGACACGGGGAATGACACTGTGACATGGAGAATGACACTGTGACATGAGGAATGACACTGTGATACGGGGAATGACACTGTGACATGGCGAATGACACTGCAACATGAGGAATGACACTGTGACACAGAGAATGACACTGCGACATGGAGAATGACACTGTGACACGGGGAATGACACTGTGACACGGGGAGTGACACTGTGACATGAGGAATGACACTGTGACACGGGGAATGACACTGTGGCACGGAGAATGACACTGTGACACGGAGAATGACACTGCGACATGGAGAATGACACTGTGACATAAGGAAAGATACTGTGACATGAGGAATGACCCTGTGACAAGATGAATGACACTGTGACAAGGAG
>NW_025187675.1:0-3042 GCF_004010195.1 Chiloscyllium plagiosum | reverse complement strand
GAAAAGACATGGCAATGTCTGAATTGAAGGAAGAAATACAAATACCCATCCCAGCTGGGAGCTCATCGATGCAAACATTCCGCGGAGAAACCTTTCACTTGCTCCATGTGGGAATGGATTTTCTTAGTCACCCAGCCTCGTTTCAAACCAGTAGGTTCGCACTACTCCTCTCATGAACGGTTCGTGTAAATGATATGACAAGGAGCAAAGGAATAGATGTAATGATCGATCTAAACAATCCAAGGCTGGCAGGTGAGCTGTTGCCTCTGGCGTTATCAGCTCGAGTTCTTCTGATTGTGGTGCTCTCGTGCATTGGATTCCATGCGACCAACCGTGTAACCCCGTCATGTTGACAGCAGTGCATCAACCAGCAGGATAAGATACAGACCTTTCGCCTCCAATAAGTGACATGCCCAGTCCCAGTCCTAAATCAGGACAATGTCTCCAGGTTCTACAAAAGGAGTAGTCTCCTTCACGCAGATCATTACCCTCGTGATAGGCTTGGTGTACTTCTGAATGTAAGCATTGAAGAGTTTTGAGTAACTTATGCACGTGTTTTCCCACTTCATCACCACCGTTGTAGAAGTCTTATCAGTCATTGTGACAGCTTCGATCGATCTCCAAATATATCTACTGTTACTAGACAATGTTTATTACAATGCACACGAGGTAATTCAATAAACACAAGATGCAAATAAGTAAACTGTTGACCAGGCAAGGGGGTAGTGAAATAATAATGTAGTAACTTTTGCCTCGTTGCCAAAGTGTGCACAATTATGCACATATCGTCCTTATACCGTGACTAACTAGGTTTTGCGGGAAACCCAATAGGAACAGAACTTTGGTGTGTAAGGCAGCCTGCTTGGTAATGGCATTTACACGCTCATTCCTTTGTAGATTATGTAAGTTGCACCAATGTGAGCAGAATATTTGATAACTGCCAGTCTGAATGGACAAAATAGTACTGTTAATAGGCTTTCCGGTGGAAGTTAAAAATTATCTTTGTTGCCACAAGGCTCCATAATCGTCGGCCACGCCATGATCCTGTCCCTGTTTATGCCCTTTGCAATCCTTGTTAACCACTCGCAACGTCATGACGCAGACAAGTCGGAATCTCTGTCCATTGCAAACTATTTTGAAAGAAAAGGACAAAACGACCTTCTTAAAGGAGCATCATTATCGCACCTCCCCCTGAAAAAAGCAAACATCAATATCCAAAGACAGTTTCATTTTAAAGCCGTAAATCGTACACTATTAGTATATTACAATACTTCGACATTGCATTGACAATAACCGTGCAAGCATGCACTTCTCCTTCCTATTTCTGTCTGCTTACTCCCGCCATCAAACACCTCTGTTTACCATTCGTCCATTACACATTATTCCTAGTATTCCTTCCAAAGAGAAACACTTCACATTTTTCCGTATTAGAATCCATATATCACCTCTCAGTGAAGCTGCACAACTCATCTGTATCCTACCTATGTAACTTGTAAAACCTTGGCATTTTCCACACGTATGCCGACGTTTGCATTAATTGCAAAGTTACTAACTCATCATTCTCTGCTCTTATCCAGGTCGTTTATTTAAAAATGACAAACAGCACTGGCCCCAAAATACATCCTTGCAGCACACCGATAGTAACTAACTCCAGGATAAATATTTCTTATCAATCAACACTATCTATCTTTATTCAGCTGACCAATTTCTGCTTCAAAACGCTAAATCGCCCTCATACCGATGCCTCCATTTTTTGTGCAATAGTCTTCCGTGGGCAACGTTATGAAACGCCTTCGTAAAATCATCTACGTGTTTGGTCACCTTCTCTAAAAACTCAGTAAGGTCTTGACTCACGACTTACCCTTCACAGAACGGTGCAAAGTATCACTAATCAAATTATTCCTTTCCAGATGATGATAAATCCTATCTTTTATAATCCTTTCCAAACTTTTGTTCCCAACCGAGGTAAAGCTCACTAATCTATAAATACCAGAATTTCCTCTACTCCCCTTCTTGTATAAGCAAACAACATCTGCTCTCTTCCAGTCTCCAGTCACAATTCCTTGAGATGACAATGATATAAAGATCAAGCCATATCACCTCCCTTGTTTCCAATGGAATCGGAGGAAAAATTCCATCTGGCCAAGTTGATGTTCACACTTTCCAGAATTGATAACACTTTCCCCATATGAAACTCTTTCCCCTCTTGTCTGACAGCCTGTATATCAGCGTTCTCCTTGGCAGCATTGCCTTTTCACTGCATGAAAACGGACGGGTATGTTCAGGAAGCGCCTTTTCTTTCGACTTAGAGTCCAGACAATACTTCCCACTACTGTCCATGGTTGCACCTGAACTCACTTTAGGCATTCATTTGTCCGACATACTTCCCGCACACTTTAAAGTTTTCCTTGATCTGATCTGCCAAAGACGTCTCATATCCCCTCCTCGCTATTCTTAGCTCTCTAGGTTCCTCCAGACTAACGTGTAACTCTCAAGCGCCGTAAGTGGTTACATCTTCACATTAGCCTTGTTCTTCCTTCTGACAAGAGATTAAAATTCTTTACTCAGCCACGGTCGCCCCGTTCGACCACTCCCTCCCTTGTGGCCATTGTCACCAAAATGCTCACTAACTCCTAATCGAATAACTGGCAGCGGTCATTACCCAGTACCAAATCGAATGTGGGTTCGCCTCTTGCTTACCTATCCATATATTGTGCCAACAAACCGCCCTGCAAAAGCCTGACCCATGTAAACTCCTCGAACTGTAGCGTTTCCACTGAAATGTTGGAAAGTTTAGTTCTCCCATAACAATAACACTTTCGCTCCTATCCAGAATATTATCTGCAAAATCCATTCTCTATATCTCTGGAACCTTTCAGTGGCCTAATGAAAACTCCCAACAAGGTGACCTCTCCTTTCGTGTTTCTCACCCTCAGTGGACAAGTTTGCATCAAACGTCCCTTTCTGCCACTGTATTACAGACATGGACGAACAATTCCACGCTACCCACTCTTCCTTGTTCTTACTCAAAGATCTAAACTC